>NW_027436886.1:0-103593 GCF_047716275.1 Strix uralensis
AAGACAGAGGAGGGGGAGAGAGGAGGAAGAGAGAGGAGGATTAGAGATGAAATGAAGAGAGGAGGAGGAGAGAGGAGGAAGAGAGAGGAGGAGGAGAGAGGAGGAAGAGAGAGGAGGAAGAGGAGAGAGGAAGAGAGAGGAGGAAGAGAGAGGAGGAAGAGAGAGGAGGAAGAGAGAGGAGGAAGAGAGAGGAGGAAGAGTGAGGAGGAAGAGAGAGGAGGAAGAGAGAGGAGGAAGAGAGAGGAGGAAGAGAGAGGAGGAAAAGGGAGGAGGAACAGAGAGGAAGTGGAGAGAGGAGGAAGAGAGAGAAGGAAGAGAGAGGAGTAGGAGAGTGGAAGAGGAGAGCGGAAGAGGAGAGCGGAAGAGGAGAGCGGAAGAGGAGAGCGGAGGAAGAGAGCGGAGGAAGAGAGCGGAGGAAGAGAGCGGAGGAAGAGAGCGGAGGAAGAGAGAGGAGGAAGAGAGAGGAGGAAGAGAGAGGAGGAAGAGAGAGGAGGAAGAGAGAGGAGGAAGAGAGTGGAGGAAGAGAGTGGAGGAAGAGAGTGGAGGAAGAGAGTGGAGGAAGAGAGAGAAGAAAGAGAGAGAAGAAGAGAGAGGAAGAGGAGAGAGGAAAAAGGAAGACTAGGAATAGGTGGAGGAAAAGAGAGGAGGAAGAGAGAGGAGGCAGAGAGAGGAGGAAGAGAGAGGAAAAGTAGAGAGGAGGCAAAGAGAGGAAAGAGAGAGGAGGAATAGAGTGGAGGAAGAGGAGAGAGTAGAAAGAGAGAGGAGGAAGAGAGAGGAGGAAGAGAGAGGAGGAATAGAGAGGAAAAGTAGAGAGGAGGAAAAGATAGGAGGAAGAGAGAGGAGGAAGAGAGAGGAAAAATACAGAGGAGGAAGAGAGAGGAGGAAGAGAGAGGAGGAAGAGAGAGGAGGAAGAGAGAGGAGGAAGAGAGAGGAGGAAGAGAGAGGAGGAAGAGAGAGGAGGAAGAGAGAGGAGGAAGAGAGAGGAGGAAGAGAGAGGAGGAAGAGAGAGGAGGAGGAGAGAGGAGGAGGGAGAGAGGAAGAAGAGAGAGGAGGAAGAGGGAGGAAGGAAGAGGGAGGACGAAGAGGGAGGACGAAGAGGGAGGACGAAGAGGGAGGACGAAGAGGGAGGAGGAAGAGGGAGGAGGAAGAGGGAGGAGGAAGAGGGAGGAGGAAGAGGGAGGAGGAAGAGGGAGGAGGAAGAGGGAGGAGGAACAGGGAGGAGGGAGAGGGAGGAGGAGTAGAGATTAGGAAGATAGAGGAGGATGAGAGAGGAGGAAGAGAGAGGAGGATTAGAGATGAAAATAAGAGAGGAGGAAGAGAGAGGAGGAAGAGAGAGGAAGAAGAGAGAGGAAGAAGAGAGAGGAAGAAGAGAGAGAAGAGGAGGAGAGAGGTGGAGGAGAAAGAAGGAAGAGAGAGGAGGAATAGAGAGGAAGAGGAGAGAGGAGGAGGAGAGAGGAGGAGGAGTGCGGAGGAACACAGAGGAGGATGAGAGAAGAGGAAGAGAGAGTAGGAAGAGAGAGGAGGGGGAGAGAGGAGGAAGAGAGAGGAAGAAGAGAGAGAAGGAGGAAATAATAGAGGCAGAGCGGAGGAAGAAAGAGGACGAAGAGAGAGGAGGAAGAGAGTTTTTGAGGAGAGAGGAGGAGGAGAGAGGGGGAAGAGGGAGGAGGAAGAGGGAGGAGGAAGAGGGAGGAGGAAGAGGGAGGAGGAAGAGAGAGGAGGAAGAGAGAGGAGGAGAGAGAGGAGGAAGAGAGAGGAGGAAGAGAGAGGAGGAAGAGAGAGGAGGAAGAGAGAGGAGGAAGAGGGAAGAAGAGGATAGAGGAGGAACAGAAAGGAGGAAGAGAGAGGAGGAGTAGAGATTAGGAAGAGAGAGGAGGAAGAGAGAGGAGGAAGAGAGAGGAGGAAGAGAGAGGAAAAGAAGAGAGGAGGAGGAGAGAGGAGGAGGAGAGAGGAGAAGAGAGAGGAGGAAGAGAGAGGAGGAAGAGAGAGGAGGAAGAGAGAGGAGGAAGAGAGAGGAGGAAGAGAGAGGAGGAAGAGAGAGGAGGAAGAGAGAGGAGGAAGAGAGAGAATAGGAGGAAGAGAGAGGGGAGGGGGAAGAGAGAGGGGAGGGGGAAGAGAGAGGGGAGGGGGAAGAGAGAGGGGAGGGGGAAGAGAGAGGGGAGGGGGAAGAGAGAGGGGAGGGGGAAGAGAGAGGGGAGGGGGAAGAGGGAGGGGAAGAGGGAGGGGGAAGAGGGAGGGGGAAGAGGGAGGGGGAAGAGGGAGGGGGAAGAGGGAGGGGGAAGAGGGAGGGGGAAGAGGGAGGGGAAGAGGGAGGGGGAAGAGGGAGGGGGAAGAGGGCTGGGGGAAGAGGGAGGGGGGAAGAGGGAGGGGGAAGAGGGAGGGGGAAGAGGGAGGGGGAAGAGGGAGGGGGAAGAGGGAGGGGAAGAGGGAGGGGGAAGTGGGAGGGGGAAGAGGGAGGGGGAGAGGGAGGGGGAAGAGGGAGGGGGAAGAGGGAGGGGGAAGAGGAGGGGGAAGAGAGAGGAGGAGACAGAGGAGGAAAAGAGATGGGAAAGCGACAGGAAGAGGATAGAGGAGTAGGAGAGAGGAGGAAGAGAGAGGAGGAAGAGAGAGGAAGAGTACAGATGACGAGGAGAGAGGAGGAGCAGAGAGGTGGAAGAGAAGAGGAGAAGAGAGAGAGGAGGAGAGAGAGGAGGAGGAGAGAGGAGGAGGAGAGAGGAGGAAGAGAGAGGAGGAAGAGAGAGGAGAAGAGAGAGGAGGAAGAGAGAGGAGGAAGAGAGAGGAGGAAGAGAGAGGAGAAGAGAGAGGAGGAACAGAGAGGAAGAACAGAGAGGAGGAAGAGAGAGAAGGAGTAGAGATTAGGAAGATAGAGGAGGATGAGAGGGAGGAAGAGAGAGTAGGATTAGAGATGAAAATAAGAGAGGAGGAAGAGAGAGGAGGAAGAGAGAGGAGGAAGAGAGAGGAAGAAGAGAGAGGAAGAAGAGAGAGGAAGAAGAGAGAGGAAGAAGAGAGAGAAGAGGAGGAGAGAGGTGGAGGAGAAAGAAGGAAGAGAGAGGAGGAATAGAGAGGAGGAGGAGAGAGGAGGAAGAGAGAGGAGGAAGAGAGGAGGAAGAGGAGAGGAGGAAGAGAGAGGAGGATGAGAGAGGAGAAAGAGAGAGGAGAAAGAGAGAGAGTAGGAGGAAGAGAGAGGGGAGGGGGAAGAGAGAGGGGAGGGGGAAGAGAGAGGGGAGGGGGGAAGAGAGAGGGGAGGGGGGAAGAGAGAGGGGAGGGGGAAGAGAGAGGGGAGGGGGAAGAGAGAGGGGAGGGGGAAGAGAGAGGGGAGGGGGAAGAGGGAGGGGAGGGGGAAGAGGGAGGGGAGGGGGAAGAGGGAGGGGGAAGAGGGAGGGGGAAGAGGGAGGGGGAAGAGGGAGGGGGAAGAGGGAGGGGGAAGAGGGAGGGGGAAGAGGGAGGGGAGAGGGAGGGGAAGAGGGAGGGGGAAGAGGGAGGGGGAAGAGGGAGGGGGAAGAGGGAGGGGGGAAGAGGGGGGGGAAGAGGGAGGGGGAAGAGGGAGGGGGAAGAGGGAGGGGGAAGAGGTGGGGGAAGAGGGAGGGGGAAGAGGGAGGGGGAAGAGGGAGGGGGAAGAGGGAGGGGGAAGAGGGAGGGGGAAGAGGGAGGGGGGAAGAGGGAGGGGGAGAGGGAGGGGGAAGTGGGAGGGGGAGAGGGAGGGGGAAGAGAGAGGAGGAAGAGAGAGGAGGAAGAGAGAGGAGGAAGAAGAGGAGGAAAGAGATGGGAAAGCGAGAGGAAGAGGATAGAGGAGTAGGAGAGAGGAGGAAGAGAGAGGAGGAAGAGAGAGAAGAGTACAGATGACGAGGAGAGAGGAGGAGCAGAGAGGTGGAAGAGAGTGAAGGAAGAGAGAGAGAGGAGGAAGAGAGAGGAGGAGGAGAGAGGAGGAGGAGAGAGGAGGAAGAGAGAGGAGGAAGAGAGAGGAGGAAGAGAGAGGAGGAACAGAGAGGAAGAACAGAGAGGAAGAACAGAGAGGAAGAACAGAGAGGAAGAACAGAGAGGAGGAAGAGAGAGAAGGAGTAGAGATTAGGAAGATAGAGGAGGATGAGAGAGGAGGAAGAGAGAGGAGGATTAGAGATGAAAATAAGAGAGGAGGAAGAGAGAGGAGGAAGAGAGAGGAGGAAGAGAGAGGAAGAAGAGAGAGAAGAGGAGGAGAGAGGTGGAGGAGAAGAAGGAAGAGAGAGGAGGAATAGAGAGAAGAGGAGAGAGGAGGAGGAGAGAGGAGGAGGAGAGAGGAGGAGGAGTGCGGAGGAACACAGAGGAGGATGAGAGAAGAGGAAGAGAGAGTAGGAAGAGAGAGGAGGGGGAGAGAGGAGGAAGAGAGAGGAAGAAGAGAGAGAAGGAGTAGATAATAGAGGGCAGAGCGAGGAAGAAAGAGGACGAAGAGAGAGGAGGAGGAGAGAGGACGAAGAGGGAGGAGGAAGAGGGAGGAGGAAGAGAGAGGAGGAAGAGAGAGAGGAAGAGAGAGGAGGAAGAGAGAGGAGGAAGAGAGAGGAGAAGAGGAGGAAGAGGAGGAGGAGAGAGAGGAGGAAGAGAGAGGAGGAAGAGAGAGGAGGAAGAGAGAGGAGGAAGAGAGAGGAGGAAGAGAGAGGAGGAAGAGAGAGGAGGAAGAGAGAGGAGGAAGAGAGAGGAGGAAGAGAGAGGAGGAAGAGAGAGGAGGAAGAGAGAGGAGGAAGAGAGAGGAGGAAGAGAGAGGAGGAAGAGAGAGGAGGAAGAGAGAGGAGGAAGAGAGAGGAGGAAGAGAGAGGAGGAAGAGAGAGGAGGAGCAGCGAGGAGGAGCAGCGAGGAGGAGCAGCGAGGAGGAGCAGCGAGGAGGAGCAGCGAGGAGGAGCAGCGAGGAGGAAGAGCGAGGAGGAAGAGCGAGGAGGAAGAGCGAGGAGGAAGAGCGAGGAGGAAGAGCGAGGAGGAAGAGCGAGGAGGAAGAGCGAGGAGGAAGAGCGAGGAGGAAGAGCGAGGAGGAAGAGCGAGGAGGAAGAGCGAGGAGGAAGAGAGTGAAGGAAGAGGGAGGAGGAATAAAGAAGAGGATGAGAGAGAAGGAAGTGAGAGGAGGAGTAGAGATTAGTTAGATAGAGGAGGAAGAGAGAGGAGGAAGAGAGAGGAGGAAGAGAGAGGAGGAAGAGAAAGGAGGAAGAGAAAGGAGGAAGAGAAAGGAGGAAGAGAAAGGAGGAAGAGAAAGGAGGAAGAGAAAGGAGGAAGAGAAAGGAGGAAGAGAAAGGAGGAAGAGAAAGGAGGAAGAGAAAGGAGGAAGAGAAAGGAGGAAGAGAAAGGAGGAAGAGAAAGGAGGAAGAGAAAGGAGGAAGAGAAAGGAGGAAGAGAGAGGAGGAAGGGACAGGAAGAGTATAGAGGAGGAGGAGAGGAGGAGGAGAGAGGAGGAAGAGTACAGAGGAAGAGAAAGAAGGAGGAGAGAGGAGAAGAGAGATGAGGAAGAGATGATGAGAGAGGAAGAGAGATGAAGAGAGGAGGAGAGAGGAGGAAAAGTGAGGAGGAAGATAGATAAGAAAGAAAGAAGGAAGAGAGAGGAAGAAGAGAGAGGAAGTAGAGAGAGGAGAAGGAGAGTGGAGGAGGAGTGAGGAGGAAGAGAGAGGAGGAAGAGAGATTAGGAAGATAGAGGAGGAAGAGAGGAGAAAGAGAGAGAAGAGAAGAAGAGAGGAGGAAGAGAGAGGAGGAGGAGAGAGGAGGAGGAGAGAGGAGGATGAGAGGGAAGGAACAGGGAGGAGGAACAGAGAGGAGGATGAGAGATTAGGAACAGAGAGGAGGAGTAGAGATTAGTTAGAGGAGGAAGAGAGAGGAAGAGGAGAGAGAAAATTAAGAGATGAGGAGGAGACAGGAGGATGATAGAGGAGGAAGAGAGATTAGGAAGATAGAGGAGGAAGAGAGAGGAGAAAAAGAGAAGATGAGGAGAGACGAGTAAGAGAGTGGACGAGGAGAGAGGAGATGAGAGAAGAGGAAGAGAGGATGAGAGAGGAAGAGAGATGAAGAGAGGAGGAGAGTGGAGAAGGAGAGAGGTGGAGGAGAGAGGAGGAAGAAAGAGGAGGAAGAGAGAGGAGGAATAGAGAGGAGGAAGAGAGAGGAGGAAAGGAGTGGGAGATGAGAGAGGAGGAGGAGAGAGGTGGAAGAGACAGGAGGAGGAGATAGGAGCAAGAAAGGGGAGGAGTAGAGAGTAGGAAGAGAGAGGAGGAGGAGAGAGCAGGAAGAGAGAGGAGGAGGAGAGAGGAGGAAGAGAGAGGAAGAAGAGAGAAGAAGAGAAGAGAGGACAAGAGAGATGAGGAAGAGAGGATGAGTTAGGAAGAGAGATGAAGAGAGGAGAAGAGAAGAGGAAAAGTGTGGAGGAAGATAGAGAAGAAAGAAAGAGAAGGGAGAGGGAGGAGGAAGAGAGAGAAAGGTGACAGAGGAGGAGGAGAGCGAAGGAGGAGTGAGGAGGAAGAAGGAGGAGGAAGACAGAGGAGGAAGAGAGAGGAGGAAGCGAGAGGAAGAGGATAGAGGAGTAGGAGAGAGGAGGAGGAGAGAAGGGGAAGAGAGAGGAGGAGGAGACAGGAGGAAGAGATAGGAAAGTAGTGGCAGGGAGGAAGAGGAGATAGAAGGACAGAGGAGGAGGAGAGAGGAGGAGGAGAGAGGAGGAGGAGAGAGGAGGAGGAGAGAGGAGGAGGAGAGAGGAGGAAGAGAGAGGAGGAAGAGAGAGGAGGAAGAGAGAGGAGGAAGAGAGAGGAGGAAGAGAGAGGAGGAAGAGAGAGGAGGAAGAGAGAGGAGGAAGAGAGAGGAGGAAGAGAGAGGAGGAAGAGAGAGGAGGAAGAGAGAGGAGGAAGAGAGGGGAGGAAGAGAGGGGAGGAAGAGAGGGGAGGAAGAGAGGGGAGGAAGAGAGGGGAGGAAGAGAGGGAGGAAGAGAGGGGAGGAAGAGAGGGGAGGAAGAGAGGGGAGGAAGAGAGGGGAGGAAGAGAGGGGAGGAAGAGAGGGGAGGAAGAGAGGGGAGGAAGAGAGGGGAGGAAGAGAGGGGAGGAAGAGAGGGGAGGAAGAGAGGGGAGGAAGAGAGGGGAGGAAGAGAGGGGAGGAAGAGAGGGGAGGAAGAGAGGGGAGGAAGAGAGGAGAAAGGGGGAGAAGGGAGAGAGAGGAGGAAGAGAGAGTAGGATTAGAGAGGTGGAGGAGAGAGGAGTAAGAGAGAGGAGGAGAGAGGAGGAGCAGCGAGGAGGGAGAGAGAGGAGGAAGAGTGAGGAGGAAGAGTGAGGAGGAAGAGTGAGGCGGAAGAGAGTGGTGGAGGAGAGATGAGGAGGAGGGAAATGGAAGAGAGGATGAGAGAGGAAGAGTGATGAACAGAGGAGGAGAGAGGACGTGGAGAGAGGAGGAAGAACATAGAGGAAGAAGAGAGAGGAAGAAGTGATATGAGAGAGAGGAGGGAGAGACAGGAGGGAGAGAGAGAAGGGAGAGACAGTAGGGAGAGTGAGGAGGGAGAGAGAGGAGGGAGAGAGAGGAAGAAGAGAGAGGAGGAAATCAGAGGAAGAGAGAGAAAAAGATAGGAATAGAGAGGAGATGAGAGGGGGATGGGGAACGAGAAGCAGGTGGCAGAAAAGGGAGAGAGGAGGAGAGGGGAGGTGCAGAGGAGAGGAGGAGAGGAGAGGGAGACAGGCGGGGGAGAAGAGGTGGGGGAGAGGAAAGTGGGGGAAGAGGAATGTGGGCAGTGAGGTAGGTGGGGAGTGGGAGGGAGGGAGGGAGAGGGAGGCGTAGATAGTAGGTTGTGAGTGAGGGGGGGATAGGAAGCACGGGAGAGGAAGGGCTGAGAGGAAGTGGGGGAGAGGTAGGGGCGGAGAGGAAGGGGGGTAGAGGAAGGTGGGAGAGGAAGGGGGGGAGATGAGGGGGGTGAGGAGGGGGGGAGGTGGGGAGAGGAGGTTCGGGAGAAGAGGTGGGGAGAGGAGGGGTTGAGGAGAGGGGGAGAGGAGGGGGGGAGAGGAAGGGGGGAGAGTAAGTTGGGGAGAGGAGTAGGGGGAGAGGAAGGGGGGGAGATGAAGGGGTGAGATGAAGGGGTGAGAGGAAAGGGGGAGAGGAAAGGGGGGAGAGGAAGTGGGGGGGATTAAGGGGGGGTGAGGAAGAGCGGGTGAGGAAGGGGGGGTGAGGAAGGGGGGGAGAGTGAGGGGGGCGAGGGAGAGGGGGATGTGTGGAGAGGGAGGGGTGGAGTGGAAGGGGGGAGAGGAAGCGGGGGAGAGGAAGGGGGTTTGAGGAAGGGGGGTTGAGGAAGGGGGGGAGGGGGGGAGTGGGGGTGAGGAAGGGGGGGAGAGGAAGGGGGGAGAGGGGGAGAGGGAAGGGGGATGGGGGGAGGGAGGGGGGGAGAGGGGTGGGAGGGCGAGAGGGAGGGGGGGAGGGGGGGAGAGAGAGGGAGGGAGCGGAGATGTGGGGAGAGGGGGGTGGGGGGGGAGAGGAGGGGCGGGAGAGGAATGAAGCGCCAGCGGGGGAGCGCCGGCGGGGGATGAAGAAGAAGAGAGAGAGAGAGGGGGAACGGAGGGGGGGATGATAAAGGAGAGAGACAGAGAGATGAGAGAGATAGTGGGGCGGGGGGGGGAGTGTAAGAGTCGGTCAGAATATCAGCATTGTCTCAACATTGTCATCAGGGACATGGACAGTGACGGACCTGACAACAGCCTGTTTGGAACACAGTTGTCGATCCCTGGAGTGGAATGTGGTGCAAAGGCTTCTGAATGCAGAACTGTGTGGCACAGCCAGTGCTGTGCTGTTCTCCTGAGCACTGACCCGTGTGGTGCAGGCAGTGCAGTGCTGTTCTCCTGAGCACTGACCCGTGTGGTGCAGGCAGTGCAGTGCTGTTCTTTGGTGCCTGAGCCGTGTAATACAAAGAGCGTTGTGCTATTGTTTGGTACCTGGGCCTATCCGGAGCTGTTAGAGATAATTGCACAGCCATTGTCAAAAAAGATGGATCGCGACTGTTGCCATAACATCGATGAAGAAATCATGAACCTTAGATGAACTTTGCTTCATTATAATACACTTTGCTTCATTAGAACACACCTCCTGGTCGAAGGCTACCCGCCTCCAAGACTGACCACACCTCGGACACTCCCCCCTGCGCATGCGCGATGGCCTCGCTTGAGAAGGGCGGAGATATGGTAATTGAATTCTGAGAAGGGCGGAGACCCCTGAGGCAGAGGAGGAGCAAGGTGTGTTACTGAGCATAAAAGATGACTTCTGGACAACGAAAATGGGAAGCTTCCCCACCAAGGACCACGACGATTGACGACACAGCGTCAGCTGGACCCTGGACCATTAGGACATCGTGAGATCAGCGGTGGTAACTATAACCTCTCTCCCTCCTCTCTCTAAACTTTACTTTACTTTTCTCCTTTCTTTCATCCATCTCTAACTATCACGTGCTGCTTCACAGGCAACACAATAAAGTTTCACTCTTTGATTACTGGTATCTCCTTTGGTGTTGGTCCCCTTAAATTTGTACTTCCGAGATCGTAGCAAACGAACCATCACGAGTCCACCGAGTGGACCGTGACAAGGGGGGAGAGGGGGAACCAGGAGGTGGGGAGAGGAAAGCAAAGAGAGAGAGAGAGAGAAAGGGAGAACAAGGAGGGGGGGGACATGAAAGAAGAGAGGGGGGGGGGGTGACTTGTGGAAACATGACTCCACAACCTATAAGGTTATAAAGTAGGTATGTTTATTCAGCGCTGAGGCACACGGGGGATCGCTCCACCAGAAACATGCACCTCTCATGACACCTTGTCTTGGCTTTATGCTACAAAGCATCACAGATTCATAATATGCCTATACCTATGCATGACTATCCCTGTTTCATATTATAATGAGCCTGAAAGTCTTTCATGTGTTCAGCCCCGGTCTCCTCCTAGTTGCATCTGTGCAGCAAGTCCCGGTGGTTGTGGGCTGGGATTGCAGAGATGAAGTAGCTCCTCTTCCTCACTGTTGAACTTTTTACCTCCGTTCCTTGCTCAGTCTCTGTAGCCTCCTGGACTCAGGCCGGACCATAGAGTTGGTTTTGACCAGTTTTTAGGGCTGTCTTCCAATTCCATCAGGAAGCGTTCCCTCACAGCTTCCATTAATCAAGGTTTCCATATTGTTCTGCTCTCTGGCCCATTGACTATGATCTATTATCCTATTCAATCTTAGTTATCTTTTAACTAATGGGCCTCTAGCTTGATCTCTAAGTCTTCCATCTTTATCTCTAAACTAAGTTACACCTTCATTTCTTGAGTGCCTAATTTCTATATCCTATTTTAATTTCCTAGCTCCTCATCTCAATTCCCCCCCTTTTCTAAGACATTAATAAATTCTTTTACTACCTTTAATAAACTGACTCCTGATCTAACACCTTAGAAAAGTACTTGTTTGATTCCAGCCTAAACCTAAGCTGATTCTTCTTCCATGTGACATAAGCATCTCCAGTGTTCTGTCATAATTGCCATCAGGTGGTCTCCATACTCCCATCAGATCATGAGGGGTAGGTCCCCCTACCCAACCTGTCATATTTGTAAACCATGGGATGTTAAATTTGGGAATACCTAGAAAAAGGAAATTGACCTGATTTTGGTAATTCTGTGCATATCCAGCAATCTGACAAATTATTTCCTTGAGCCATCCCATGAAGAAGGCCTACAAAGAAATTCTAGTTCCATGCTACCACAACACCATAGATGTTGACCAAGATTATCGTGAAAAATTCAATTTTCCTGGCCGAATTTGTGTAACCTTCCATGGAGATCTATGGACCTTCTTCACTCCGGTATGATGGATCCAGGCGCTCTACTCCTTGATCTTAATTGCCGTAAAGGAGGTGAGGAGTACTTGGAATGGTCCTTCCCATTGCGGTTCCAGAGGCTTTTCTGCAAGAGACTTAACATACACGTAATCCCCAGGCTGTATATTATGCACAGGTCCATCTAACCCTCTACTTCGAGTTCCAAACACATGTTTTCCAATTTTATTGAGCTGTTTACCCAATGCCAGCAGATATGAAGTTACAGTCTCATCCCCTGCCTGCATGGATATGCCCTTTTGTATGCTATAGGGTCATTCGTACAGAATTTCAAAAGGACTTAACCCCTCTCTTGCCCTTGGCTTAGTTCATATGCGCAGAAGGGCCACAGGAAGAGACTGAAGCCAAGCCAAATTAGTCTCCTGTCCAAGTTTCACAATCTGCTGTTTGACTAAATGATTCATCTTTTCTACTTGGCCACTTGACTGGGGATGATATGGGGTATGAAGCTGCCAATCTATATCTAAATGGCAGCTGATTTGTTGCACCACCTTTGAAATGAAACATGGCCCTCTGTCAGAAGATATTGTTGCTGGAACCCCAAAGTGTAATATTATTTCTTGTATTAATATTCTGGTCACCTCCCGAGATTTGGCGGTTCTGGTAGGGAACGCTTCTAGCCAGCCTGAAAAGGTATCTGTTAATACCAATAGGTATCTATACCCCCCTTTGATTTTTCAGAACTTCCAAGAAATCTGCCATTGTTGCCCAGGTGCATTGCCTTTCCCAATTGAGCCCATTTCCAATCTGGGAGTATTTTTAGGATTAGTTTGGAGGCAAAGATCACACTGTTGAGTCTCTTGTCTTACCGTAGTATATAAATTTCTAGCTCTGATATCTTTAATTAAGTGTTTATATAGGGCCTCTGCTCCCCAGTGTCCTTCCTGAGGTTCCTCCCTTACCAGGGACCATATTAAGTAAGAGGGAATGACTATCTTTCCTTGCAGGGTGAGGGCCCAACCTTCCTCATTATATGATCCTTCCAGATCTGTGATAAGTTTTTGATCTTCTTTAATATAATTAGGCTTACCCTCTAGGGAACTTCGCCCATCAGGGATTAAAGCTCCTTCTACTTTTACCTCTCCTTTGGCTGCTCGTTTTGCCTCTCTGTTGGCCAGCTCATTTCCCTTCTCCAAATCTGAGTTCACCTTTTGCTGTGCCTTGATGTGCATGATTGCTACTTTTTTAGGAAGCTGGACTGCTTCCAACAGTCTCAAAATTTCCTCTGCATGTCTGATGTTTTTACCCTGGGAGTTCAATAGTCCTCTCTCTTTCCAAATTGCTCCATGCACGTGTACGACTCCAAAGGCGTATTTTGAGTCCATATAGATATTCACAGCCTTGCCTTGGGCCAACTCCAAAGTGCGGGTCAGGGCAATTTTGCGCAGAGGTATTCATGGGCAAATGCCCTGATTCTATTATTTCCTGGCTGGTAGTAACAGCATACCCAGCATATCTTTTACCACTTAGGACATAGCTGTTTCCATCCGTGAACCAGTTCTCTGTGTTCTCCATAGGGCTGTCTCTCAAGTCGTCTAGGCCAAAGACTCCAAAGAATGCTCATGGACACAAGGAAGAACTCGAGGAGACTTCAGAAGAGTACAGATGTCCTTGAGAGGCCTGGGACCAGATGGAGACACCCTAGACGACAGAGAGGATGACAATAAGACCGCTTCCTCCAAAACATAAACCCGCAGACAGGTTTGTGACAAAACAAGACAGGATCAACATCCCCTAGGGAGCTAAAATGGGGTGGTAGTACTCAAAGAACATCTCGGGACACACAGTGACTGGGACCACAGGGGGCACAAAATCTTCATAGGAAAAACAGAGATCAAAACAGACTCAACATGCTACCAAAACTCACTGGAGCACAAAGAAGTTCTCAAGACGCATCCTAGATGGCATAGACAAAAAAAACACAACAACACTCCCTTTTTGGAATGGAGATATTAACAGCACACAATTGCGACAAAGCAAACCCAAAGAGAGCTTACGTTGCTAAAAGCATGCTGCCTGAAATATCGAAGACTTCAAGCATCATGACATCTGCACACGTGTTCTGAGCAGCAGAACATCCAAAAGACTGCTCAAGAACATGATCAAGTCATCCAGATACAATTTGAACATACTACAGATGTCCTCACTAGATCAAGAACTGAACACATAGATGCTACCTACCATATAAAACAACATAAGCGTTCTGCAAATGAAATATGGCATCAGGAAATATTCCCACTGAGCAAATAGGGTGCAAAGTGCACTACAGAACCAAAACAGGGCTTCAGAGCATTAGGAGGCCTCAGGAGGCATTAACACTAGAATGATGCTGAGAGTAACACAGAGACAGAAGGCAACTCTGGGACACAATGCAAAACCCAAGCAGGTGTCACAGCAATGTACACATCTCAGAGGATGAACGACTGCATGGAGACACTTGACATGGCATTGAATACAGCAAGTGTTCCAGCCCACAGAAAAACCCAAGAGCAATGGTTGTCTCTGAGTACGAGTCCCACAAAGAGGGCTACAGACCACAAAGGGCACTGTGTGGCGTAACAATGGCCTCAGTAAGAGCAGTTACTGTAACAAGTGCTCTCTAAGAGTTGGAAGAAAGTTGGACTTAGAGGCAAACAAAACACTGCAAACAAAATGAGGTACTTGAGAGGGGATCTGAATGATATACAGATGTTCTCAGTTTATAGGGAAAAAAATGAAAGCACCAGCTATAGCACATGAAATGGTAATAGTGCTCCGAGCACAGGGAAAGCCAGGCAGAGACTTGCCTCAGAACAATAAATATACAAAGCCTGCTACAGACCTAAAGAATGGCTGTGCAACGCAAGGATGTTTGAATGAAACGTTGTGATTAAAAAAAGACAGCACAAGGAAAACAGAAATTTATTGAGGACTAAAAGGGGTGAGAGACATAAAAGGGATGGGTGCATAAAAAAAGGGTCATAAAGTTCAAAGACCACATAAAGGACAAAAAAAAGTAGAGGCCAAAAAGGCTACAGAAACTCAGAATGGAAGGCTAGAAGGGACATAGAGACCAGAAAACTCTGGAAGCCAAAAATGGGGGCCAAAAAAGGCGAGAAAAAAAAATGAAGGCGCTAGGGAAATTATACACCACAAAAAAGTCAATGCAGAAAAGGGGTGTGAGGTGTGAGAGGCATGTGAGCCGAGGAGATGGGGACAGAGAGCAAGAGGCAAAACAATCAAGTCCTCCTTGCCGCCGCCGCCACTCTCGCTGCCCTCGCCTCCCTCACCGCCACTGTCTCTCTCAGCCTCCTTGCCACCACCCTCGCCACCGGCCTCCTCAGCATCATTGTCAGCCTCGCCGTCCTCCTCAAATGCGGTGGGAGGCCAGAGGTCAGTAGAGGCCACAGAAATTGGAGGCTGGAGGGCAAATCTAGGGAGAAAAGTGTAGATGTCAAAAAGGAGTGTGAGGTGTGACGGGCATGTGAGTGTGAAAAGGGCTGGAAGCCAAAAAGGGGTGGGAGGAGGTGGGTGAAGTAGAGATGGAGAAATCACTAGAAAAGGAATGAGGAGTCCTGCAGGGACAGGGCAGAAGAAAAACTGGGTCAGGGAGCGAGACCAAGGGAGAGAGATAATGATGAGTGGGGAGTAGAAAGAACAGAGAGAGAGAGAAATGAGATGTGGGGGGAAAGGAAGGTGGGAGGGAGAGCAAGAGACCGTGAAATCCAGAGGGATTGGAGAGGATGAGAAAGGGGGAGAGGGAGAAAGGGAGAGGGAACAGGACAGAGAGAGGGAGAAAGAAAAGACCATGATGGGCTGGAGGGTGAAGGGGAAAGGCCACGGAGCAGCACAGAGTGTAATGATAATCATGGGACAGGGAGCTGGGCACGGGGTGATAGCGGGAAACAACGCGACAGAGTGTGGTGTGGGGCTCTAGAGGCAAAGTGTTCAGGAGAGGATGGAGGACAGAGAGAAGAAGAGAAAAGGGACAGAGAGCAAGGCAGTGATGGAGAAAGAAACAGCAGCCACCAAGAGATGAGGAGAGGGACAGAAGCAAGGCAGGGAGGTGGAGAAAGAACAGCAAGCCAGCGACGGGAAACAGGCCAGAGGGATCGGGAAAGAGAGGAGGCAGGCCAGAGGGATGTAGAAGGTAGGGAAGGGACAGGGAGCCAGAGAGCAGGAGACCACTGCGGAAGGGAGAGGGACACAGAGCAGGATGCTGGTCTGGAACCAACAAGAGCAACAGAGGGAATGACAGAGAGGAGGGACACGAGAAGAGACAGGGACAGAGAACAAGAGGCGAAGCAATCAAGAGTTGAGACAGGGAACAGTGCAAAGTGTCTGAGAGAGGACAAAGTGAAGAGGGTGGAGGACAGGGACAGCGAGCAACAGGTTGGGGGGGGCAGCAGTCTGCGAGATTACAGGATGGAGGGAGGAAGAGAAGGAGGCAGGGAGAGAGGAAGGCCAGGACATGGAGCGGCACAGACAGGCACTGAGAGGGAAAGTGTGGCAACTGAGGCACGGACTCTCCATTGAAGTGCAGAAGGAAAATCCTTTATTATTACAATGATACATACTTACGCTCTCGCTATGCTCTTGCTTCCTTAGCTCTTCCTTCATGATAAGCAAAGCAGCAGCTAGATGGTCATCAACACTCTTATCCCACAAACAGTTCCATACCACACAGGCAGTCTCGGTGCTGCCATTTTCTTCACCACACTAACACAGCCTGGTATCTCTCTTCGACAGCCTGTTTCTCCTCCAAGCCTTGCTGCTTCTCCAGGCTGGCGCAGAGCAGAGCTGGCGCTTCTCCAAACCAGCGCAGGACAGAGTTCCTGCCTGGCTGGCCAAGCAGAGGTCTTCTGGGCAGAGTTCTCCCCCTTCCCCAAGCTCCCCAAACTGAGCTCTCTGGCTGAGCTGACTGGCCCATGTCCACTTGGCTCTTAAGTATTGAATCTCCCACAGCTGTGCAGGGCTGACAGACCAATGCCGACTTGCCTCTTAATCATTTACCAGTAACACATGATTTGGCTCTTGACATATTGAATGTCCCACAGCTGCACAGAGCTGACACTCCCACAATAAAGAACCCCAGGGAACAGACCAGAGTACTTGTAGGGGAAAAGAGACCAATGCCCATCAGGACAAAGAACTGGAGAAGGGAATAAAGAGCACTAGGCTGCAGGAGTAAGACAGGAAAAAAAAAAAGGTAGGAGAGGGAGCAGGACAAAGGCATCTAGAGAAAAAGGAACAGGGAGGGCTAGAAGAACAGAGAGCGAGAGGGAGAGGGAACAGGAGAGAAGAGAGAGGAGAGCAGAGGTAAAGGGAAGCCAAACATATCACAGCAGTGTGGGATAGAGAGGGGGACAGGGGAGAGCCCAAAAAGCACAGGAGAGATGATGGGGCCCCGAGGGCCCGGGACTCACCACAGCTGTCGCTCTCCGCACTGCCAGGGACATTTGCCACTTCAGATCCTACTTGCTCCTTCTCTCCTCCCTTCCTCTTCTGTAGCTCCAGTCCCTTGGCTGTCCCCTGCCTCAGCGAATAAGCGGGTGTCGCTCAGCTCTTACAAGACGAGGCGTCCTACACACGCAGCCTCGCTCGCTCACACACTACACAGCCCTACTGTGCTTGGGGTGACGCACGCAGACCTCGGGTGCACGGTGGCGGACTGGCCCGCTGTGGACTATGAAGAGGGCTCCTTCCTCACCCAGAGAGGCAGGGTCTCTCTTCCCACAGTGGAGGCAGCTGCTGCCCAGGCGGCCTTGACTTTCTTCCTGTTTCTCAGGCCTCTCCAGCTTCAGCTGTGACAGCTCCTCTCCAAACATTTGAGCCCGGTTTGCACTGAGCCCTTGGCCTTGCATGCCAGGAGTGGCAAGGGGACACAGAGGCCAGCAAATAGTGGAGACCAAAGGGCAGGTAAAGGGCAGAAACTTGTGGAGTACGAAATGGGGTGGGAGACTGGAAAGGGCTGGGTGGGCAAAAAAGGGTCCAAAGTTCAAAGAGCACATAAAGGCCAGAATAAAGGAGGGGGCTGAAAAGCTGCCAGAGGTCAGAAAGGGAGGGTGGAAGGGAAATAGAGGCCAGAAAAATGTGGAAGCCAAAAAGGGGTGGGAGGCTGAAAAGAGCTGGGAAGAAAGTAGAGGCTAGGAAAAATTGGAGGCCAAGAGGTGGTGGGAGGCCAAAAGCAAGTAGAGGCCAGAGAATTTGGAGGCCAGAGGGCAAATATAGGCCAGAAAAAGGTAGATGCCAAAAAGGGGTGCAAGATGGAGACACAGGAACAAAGTGAGATGCACAGAGAGAAAGAGGGTCAAAGTCAGACATCCAAAAAGCCACACAGGAACCAACCCTAACTAATAGACTTTTTTTAAAGCTACATTACAAAACAGCTTTTACTTATTTGATAACAGTAGAACCAGGAGCAAATATACCTTTATTGAAGCTACGTTAAAGCATAACTTTCATTTGCTTAAGAAATCTTAGAACCAGAGCAAAGACACTTTTACTAAAGCTATATTACAAAACATCTTTTACCTATTTGATACACCTTGGAACCAAAAGCAAATACACCTTGATTGAACCTACTTGACACCAAGACTGATGCACTTCACAAACCCTAAAGCCCTAAGGAGGAGAGATTTCCCTACCCCCATGACCTCTCCCAGCACTGATGCTCATTTCACACACCCCTATTGGGATCACATCTCTCCTACCTGGATTCATCACTATTTAAATACCACTGTGACACACAGGAGACCAGGAACACCGCTCCCGGGAGGCCTCCAACATTGCCCGGCCTGCAGAAACCCCAGCCCTACCCACTCTGCGTCCAAACACTGGCGCTGATCATCGCCTCGCAGAACAGCCGGGACCAGGGAAAAAACACCCAGCCAGGGGAAACAAAAAAAAAAATCCCTCGCTCCCCCACCTGGCATTTTTAAATTATTTTTTTCTAAATACTCAAAAACCTCAACTCCACCTGCAACACAAAGCCAATGCATAAAACAATCACACCCAGGGAGACCCATTCCAAGCACAGCACTCCTTCAGTTACCCCACAAACGCCCCCCTCACTCTCAGCTCACCCACCCAGCCACCTGACCACCGCAACAGTTCTCTGCCCCACAGCTGCAGCACTCCTCACAACACAGCTCCCAGAGGCCTCCAAAAATCCCCCTGCCTGCAAACACCACAGCCTGAGCCCAACCTCCACCCAAACACTGGCCATGAACATCAGCTGACAGAGCAGCCAGCACCAGGTGACCATCAACCAGGTCAAGGAGAAACAGAAATTGCCCCGCTTGAGAGTTTCTCTACTATTTTTGAAAGACAGGAGGAGCTACCTCTACATTCCATAGACCCTGAAATGAAAGACAGCCTCACATACAAGGATAGATACCTTCTAAAACTAACACTCATTCAGCATCTACTCTATCCAACCTTCACCTCCCGGAGTGGCAGAGCAACCCAATTCCATAACCATCACTGGAACTGCATCATCACACACCTGAAGCCATCGCCATCGCTCCACATGATTCCACACCACAGGCCCCCACAGTTGGGAGCAGAGGAATACGTCCACCACTCCTTCTTTGCTTCCATTTGTACACTCCATCAAATCTCCTGGAAGGATTCGCTTCTGGGATGCCAGTGGCCCTATGGCACCAGCAGCAGACAGAAGAAGGAACTCTAGAGCCTGCTTGATGATAACTACTGTCTATCCCCAAAACCAGCCTACACAACCTCCACCCAAACAGGCCACACTCACCACCACACTACCATCCCCTGCTTGGACCATTCCACCCCATCTGGAATGGCTACAAACACACAAAGCAGCTCCACCTCAAACACACACATCTACACGCTCCACAAACAGGACCTAAGGTTGCAGGACTACCACACAGGCTAGAGTTAACGCCAGATCAAAAGACACGCCTGACAGTACGTGCAATAATGCCAAGGCCACCTGACACAGATGCCCCGGTGTGGCCTGCTGTACAATAATGCCAGAACTCTGGATGAAAGATGGGTAATAACACCCCAGTGACCAATGGAGACAAAATGCTGGGAAAGACTAAAAGCTATGATGACGCAGTGGCTTCACTCTTCCGAGGCCACGTGCGTCACCTGCAAAAACCAAAGTACCGCTTGCTGGGATACCGCCCAAAACTACAGCCTGCCCACACCCATAACCCTCTCCCACTCCTTTACCTTGCGTGCTCACCCACCCCACCTCTGCTGGTCACAGCTTGTCCTGTGGAGGCTTGGGTACCACCTGTAAGACACAGACTGCAAGGGATGCTTCTAATGGCACCAACAATACAGAACCTGAAAAATAACTGCTAAGCTAGTCCCAGCTCACCTTGCTCGACTGCCCTCGGCTGCCGCTATCCTGCTTTACACCTCCAAAATAAAACACGTTTATAGGGTGGTCATAGAGTCACCACTCTCATCTTCCCTCCGACGCCGTACATCAACTGACCTTCTCACAGCGCTCCGCTCGCCTCCTCCGTTGCCCTTTGGCGCCCAGGTCTCCCCACTGCACCTGCAGAAACGGTGTCAAACAAGTCACGTGGATGCTGAGCGATGGCTGAACAATTCCAGAGGTCTCATTTCCATGGAGGTACACCACCTAGATCCTCCCTGCAGCCTGCCACTAAACACAACCCAGCCATCCCCAGTGTCTCTGCACAGCACTACAGAAAGACTCTTGCCTGCTGCATATGAGGCTACTTGCTCTGAAACAGGCCGCACACCCTCTGCCTACAAAGTCTGGGCTTATCACCATGTCAGCCTTCGATTCTTAGACTATTCATTTGCTGCCCATCACTGCTGTGCCCCCAGGCAGAACAGGTCCCACCCAGACACAAACAGGCACAGACCAGCGCTGCACACAGACAAGTCAAATGCTGTGACTGAGACATTAAAACAAGCTCTCCAGGAATGACCCCTCAGGCCAGAGACGCTGCCGGATGAAAAGACCTCGGGGGCCAAAAGGAAGAATCCATGGCAGGCTGAGAAGAGCCAAACGTTGTGGCCCGAGACAAAAACAGGTGGGAGCAACCAGGATGAGGCATGTGCAAGAAGCCTCACTGCAAGAACTAAGAATGTAAGGATGCAGGGAAGAACTCCCAGAAAAGCTCTTTGCAGAAATGGACCGCCCAGGGTCAGAGAGGTTAACATAGCCTGGAACAACGCTGCCGAAGCAGACTGATCTCCTGAAACTTCCGAGACCTATCCATGCTTTAGGCTTGTAATGCAATAAAAGAAGCACCCGGCCACCATTCTGCAATGACTACGGGCACGCCTGACCCCAGGGATGGCACCCGAGGCACACGCTGTGCTACTTGAGCACAAAGAGCAACAGGGACATCGAGACCTGAGGAAGCTCTAGGACACAGAAAACAGAAGACACAAGCCACACAACACCACAGCCATAGGCTGGAACTGCCCTGCCCAGCACTGGGCAGTTGCATGCAGAAGGGTACCCTGCTCCCTTTCCCAGCCCAATGGATGCTGCTCCTGGACAGGCCTCTGCCCTACGCTGACTGGAGAACCCCTCCCTGCAATTCCCAACCTTGGGCTCCCCCCAGAGCCCTCTCCCAAACACCAGTCCCTCGACTGAGCTGGGGGCTGGGGGTCTGAAGCCATCTTCCACAAAAACCACACCAGCTAACCAGGATATTCCTGCAGACACCAGGCTCCTCGTCATCAGCTGCACAACAACTGCATGTGTCAGCCGACACAGCCCCTTCCACAACACCCTCCTCCTCAAAAGCATCTTGCTTTCTGCTCACCTGCTTCACACCGTTGCCAGTATTGGACGCTATGGCTGTCGTCGCTTGTGGCACCTATGATAGCAAAAGAAAAAAACATTATGGTGGTGCTTGTGTGAAAACACCAAGCCCATGCTCCTACTCTCTACTACCCCATCTCACGTCAAACACTCATCCTACTTCAAAGGTGCCCACCCGTACAAAACTACACGGTGCTCTGTGGACAATAGGAAAACACAATGAGCCATCCCATATCCCAAAGGACACTGCTCCTTACATTCATGCTGCTTTTTTGAGAAACACCCAAACTGCACCTACAGGTGCATGCAGGATGCTCACTTCAACCCGTGCTCCATCTTCTCACCATTGGGCCTACTGAGACAGAGGAGATCAACAACTGACATGGTATGTAGCAAAACTAGGGAAAAAAAACAACGGTGCATCTTCCATCGAGTCAGAAAAGCCAGGAAAACGCAACACAATGCTATTAAGCCATCTTAAACACACACACACACCCAACCACCTCTTGATACAAAATTACTCACCTGAAAATAAACCCCTACATGCCAGTGCACCTCGTATTCCATACGCTGCTGAACCTTGACGGGTCCTGACACTCTCCCCACAGGTACCTCTGTTGCTGTGAATATCCAAACACTCCTGCCCAAAGAGCTTCCACAGCTCTAAAGCTGCCACCCACTCAAGGACCTCTAGAGTACTGACCTCAGAGAAGCCCAGAAGCAAAAGGAGCTCCCTGACCAGAGCCTGGGGCTCATATACCCTGGGACCCACCCACCACCCTGACCACAATCACCTGGGGTAGGGGAGGGGCGAACCCCCAGAGGCATCCAGGCAGCCAGGGGAGCAGCAGCAAGTTTTCTCCTCTGCCTTAAGGTTACAGCGCGCAAAAGGCTGAATAAAGAAAACAACCCTTCCTGGAAACAACAATGTCTGTTCTTTCACTACTTCTATTGATTCAGTGATGGGACTGGGTAGGGAATTAAACTGAGCTTTTCTGGAGTATAGATAGAAAAAGACAGGTATCATACTAAGCTACGTAGGAAAGTAGTTGGCTAAATGCCATAAGAATATTGCCAAAACAATACACTTTATTTTCCTATGAAAAAAAAACCAGAATGCTACGGGGTTACGCTTCTTTTCTAACAAGACCCCACATGCTGCCTAACTTCTAACAGAATGTGTTCTGGATAGGAGTGAAGACCAGAGCAGAATTAGATCCTGTAAGAATCCCTTCTCAAAAACACCACCGGTTGCAATATAAATTATTGACTGTCCATGGCCAACAACTCAGAGTGACCTTGACAATCTCTCCAATTAATGCCCTGAAGAGTCCCAGAGGACAGAAAAGACCAAAAAACCATGGAATTGCAAGAAATGTATCAGAAGCTGTATGAAGCAGCCTAGTTAACACTTAAGTAGCCAGAACAAAAAGAAATTGCAAAACATGACAGAAAACACCACGGGAGATGCATCAATCATAGATGAAGGTGATCGTCTTCTCTGGAAAAACTCCAGAACACATCTGAGCTGACAGTACACATCTTTGGGATACCAGACACCAAATAAAAACATGTGATAGGGTGGAAAACCAAAAGACGGTTCTGGAACACAAAGATGGCTTCAGAAAAGGTTCTGGCAAAACAAGAAGCATTATCACAGGGATTAGAGAGACCAAAGAAGTCTTGGGGATGCAACAAACTCAAAAGGGAATTGAACAAAGTCCAGACGTCCTCAGGGGGCCAGGGGCTGAATGAAGGCATGCCTAACGCTTAAAAGTAAGAGAAGAGAGGCCTGGAGAGCACAAAATAATAAAATTGAAAGGGAGCCAAGGTGCTACAAGAGTGCGGTGGAGTATGTGAAAGGACATGGAAGACGTTGTTCTAGAGAGTAATCAGGAAGGGGCAGGGTAAGAAAAGAGGGCTCGGAGACACAGCGAGGACATCGAGGCAAACTACAGATGAGCGAGAGAACAAGCAAACGGAGACACGCTGGATGGTAGAGAGAGGGATAAAGGAGCGCTGAGTAGCAAAGAAAGAAGGGGGGCTCTGACAGAACGAGAGAAAAGGAGCTGGAGTGCTAAAAGCTGCAGTGGAGATCGAGGAAGATCCGAGCCGGCATTGTGACTGCGAGGAGAGGAGTGTTGAGGGGGCCGATGGACAAAAGAAGGCTCAGAGATGACAAGGAGGAATTCGAGTGATCATCTGAGCAGAGGAGGGGTGGTCTCGGGTGGCCGGGAACTGAACGCTGGAATCCCAGATAGCAGAGAGGAACAAAGGAGTGTTCTGTGGTTCAAAGATGGCCCCACCTAAAGCACTACAAGATGAAACCGGAGAACCAGGAAGGTCTCGGGAAGGCATCGTGACCAGAACTGTCCCAAGGGAGCCAGGGAGTCATCCAAAGGACTGGGGACATGACCATGAAATCCTGAGAGGATCCCAACTGGGTAAATGTGTCATCACAGGCTGTCCTGGTTTAACCAGGATAGGGTTAAGTTTCCCCAGCAGTGGGGGGGAGCTCTAGCCGGGTTATTCAGATACCATGCGGACGTCACATCCTGGCAGGTCACATTTTCCTGGGTGCACTCGTGGTTTTGTACATCGTGCTTCAAACTGCTGTATTTAGTAGCTATTTTGCTCTGTTCATTGCTATCACTATTACTGTTATTGTTATTGTTGTTGTTGGTTGTGTTGCTATTGCATTGTTGTATTAAACCTTTCCTTATTTCAGTCTTGGGGCTTTGTATTTCACTCCCTTTGTGGGGGAGGGGTGTGGAGCATTTTGCTAACAACTGGCTACGTGAGAAAGGGCACAGCACCGAGGAACTGCTGACAACGGCGACGTGATGGGAAAATACCGAAAAGTATCAAAGAAGAACAAAGAACAGAAGCAAGACTATGTAGAAGGCCTTGCAGAAATCATAAGGGGTGGGATTGGTATTTAACCTTAGCAACCAAGGTATCTAACCTTAGCAACCTATAAGGAGCTCGCTTTTTGCAATATGTATGAACTAATTATTGTAGATATAAAAGAAGTGTGAGTACTAATAAAGTTGAGTCTTTGTGCATTAAATGATGGCTGGGCTCCCTCTGCGTTCTTTCAACAAATGGTGACCGCGACGTGATACGTGCCAAAGGACGTATAAGGTGCCACGAAGGATAAAGACCAGAGAAGGTGGTTCAGGTCCTTAAGCAGCGAGGATGGCGAAAGGCGACTGAAATAAGAGAAAAGGCCCGCGCCCTGGGTGTCATAAGAGGTGAACCCTGCTGATACGTGCTGCCGAGACCTGGAAAGGCTGCAACGGAAAAATTAAGGTATGGACAGGCAAGCAGCATATGATTTATTTGCATCCTGGCTGACACAACGCCGGGTTGAGGGAATAGATGTAAAAAAGGATCTTCAGGGGCTTTTAGCTTATGGGGTAGAGCAAGGTTGTTTTATTAATCCACATGTAGTTCATGAGTTATCGGAATGGCGAAAATTTGGAGATAAATTATGGGAATTGACATTGAACGATGATAAGACAGCAAAAAAGTTGGGAAAGTTATGGAGGGTGGTTCATAATGAATTGCTAAGGTATCAGGCTGAGAAAAGAGCTGCACAGGGCGCAGTTGCGGCAAAAGAGAAAAACACCAGATATGGGGAGGAGGAAACTAGGTGGCCATTACCGCCTACGTTTCGTGAGCTTGTTTTACCACCTTTACGTTCCGAAGAGACGGGACAGAAAAGCTCAGAACGAGTTCTCCCTACCGCTCCTACCGCCCCCACCCTGAGTAGCCCTGATGCGTCCAGCCACACTGTGACGCCGGAAAGCGAGAATTCTACTCCTGGCTCAGAAGATGGGCTGGGGATAGAGATCGCTAAAGAAAGGTGTCGGGCTTGGAATGCATTGGCACGAGAGGGGTTAGAAAAAGGGGATGAGGTGATGACTCAGATGGCGACAGCAATGGCTTTTCCAGTTCAGTTTCAGCCGAACCCAGCTGGTGGAATAAATGCTACTGTTACGGCATTAGATTGGAAGCTTTTGTCACAATTGCGCTCTACAGTGAGTTCTTATGGTGTTACTGGTGAACCGGTTCGTCAAATGTTAGATTATCTCTGGAGCACTCAACTTCTTTTGCCTGCAGATTGTCGGGGTATAGCAAAGTTAATTTTCTCTCCTAGTCAGTGGTTGTTGTTTAATGCGCATTGGCAAGCGAGAGTATTAGAATCGGTAGCGGTACAGCGGCAAGCAGGAGATCCATTACAAGGGATTACAATGGATGAATTAATGGGGTTAGGACCTTATGCTAGAGTAGAAGCTCAAGCATTGCTCGGTCCGGATAAGGTGAGAGAGGCAATGAGGTTAGTGAGAGAAGCCATAGAGCAAGTGAAAGAGCCAGGCGGAGTTCCAATGTATATGGGGATTAAGCAAGGGAGAGAAGAGACTTTGGGCAGTTTTGTAGATAAGTTGGTAAATGCAATTGAAAGAGCAAGAGTACCTATCTACATGCAGGGTGCTCTCTTAAAACAATGTATTTTACAAAATGGCAATCCTGCTACAAAGAGTTTACTGAATACATTAGGGGCAAATTGGACTGTAGAGGAGGTACTTGAAAAGGCGTCATCGATACCCACTGGACCTCAGGCTTTTCTTGTAGAGGCAATAAAGAAATTAGGGGAAGGAATGAAAGAACAGGCTCAGGCTACTCAAAGTCAGGTTATGGCAGCCCTTGCGCCTCTCCAGACCTCGCCAGCAGTTAGAGTGCAAACACCTCAAAAGGGGCAGCTGCGGTGTTACCGATGCGGAGCTCCAGGGCATGTACGAAAGAGTTGTACAGCCAGAAATGTATGGTGTCAAACTTGCCGATCCAACTCCCATAATGAGGGGGTTTACCACTGTGGTGGTTTGACCTTGGCTAAATGCCAGGTACCCACCAAGTCGCTCTATCACTTCCCCCCCTTTCCCCTTTTTTTCTCAATAGGGCAAAGAAGGGAAAGAAAATAAGATAGGAAAACAAAACAACCCTTGTGGGTAAAACAACAGCAGTTTTAATATAAGCAAAGCGAAGCAAAGGTCCGCGCGCGGAAGCAAAAAAAGAAAACAGATTTATTCTCTACTTCCCATTAACAGGCGATGTCGGGCCTTCTCAGGAAGCAGGGCTCTGATACGCGTAGCGGTTGCCTCGGAGGACCAAGGGTGACCCCCCCCCTTACTCCTTTCTCCCAGCTTTATACTGAGCAGACGTCATATGGTATGGAATATCCCTTTGGTCAGTTCGGGTCAGCTGTCCTGGTTGTGTCCCCTCCCAAGATCTTGCCCACCCCGTCCCACTGTGGGGGGGGGAAATGTCAGAAAGAGCCTTGGTGCTGTGTAAGCACCACTCAGCAGTAGCCACAACACCAGTGTGCTATCAACACCCTGCCAGCTCCCAGCATAAAACACAGCACCATGAGGGCTGCTACAGGGGAAAACCAATTCTGGCTCAGCCAGACCCGATACAATCTCCACCCCTTATTCCATACCATTTACGTCATGCCCAGGTCCCACATAACACTCATTTATTCATTCCGTAAGCTTTCTTCACTCCTCTAGATGTTCAGTGACTTGGCTGCCATCTGTCAAGGTGGATGTTCAGGACAGGAGCAGTATGTTTGACTGTTGGACTCCAGCACCGGCTAGGTTTGGGTCATCATCGCATGTATCTGGTTCACTCTTCGTCGTTCCTACTTCCTCCATCACTTCCTGCAACATACAACTCAGCTCACAGATTATTTCCCCCCCAAGGTTAAATCTCCTTGAGGCACACACTGAGTAGCCCCATTCTCCCGCATTACCCACCAAGTACATCCAGGTCCCTGAGCAAAAACAATCCCACGAGTGGGCTTGCCTTTTCCCAAGGGAGGAGCAATCCATACTGCCTTCCCCAGCCATTTCCCTGTGTGTACTACAGGGACCTTATCTCCTCCCACAGTATGAAGGGGTTTTGTTTGGGCAGGACCAGGACGGTTAACAGATCCTCTGGTATTAATTAGCCAAGTGGCTTCTGCTAAATTTATATCCCAGTGTTTCCATCCCCCATTGTCCAATGCTCTCAACATAGTCTTCAACAGTCCATTGTATCTTTCAATCTTTCCAGACGCTTGTGGGTAATAAGGGATGTGATACACCCACTCAATGCCATGTTTCTTTGCCCAGGAGTTTATGAGATTATTTCGAAAATGGGTTCCATTGTCTGATTCGATTCTTTCAGGAGTACCATGTCGCCATAAAATTTGCCTTTCAAGACCTAAGATGGTATTTCGGGCAGTGGCATGATTTACAGGGTACGTCTCAAGCCAACCAGTAGTTGCTTCCACCATAGTGAGTATGTAGCGCTTGCCTTGGCGTGTTCGTGGCAATGGTCCAATATAGTCAATTTGCCAGGCCTCACCATATCGAAAACTCAGCCATCGCCCTCTGTTCCAGGGAGACTTTACTCGTGTGGCTCGCTTGATTGCAGCACATGTTTCGCATTCATGAGTGACCTGTGAGATGGCCTCCATGGTCAGGTCCACCCCTCGATCACGAGCCCATCTGTACGTTGCATCTCTCCCGAGATGCCCGGATGTTTCATGGGCCCATCGAGCTACAAATAGCTCACCCTTGCGCTCCCAGTCCAGGTCCAGCTGAGCTACTTCAATTTTAGCAGCCTTGTCTACTTGCTCATTGTTTTGATGTTCTTCGGTGGCACGGCTTTTGGGCACGTGGGCATCTACATGACGTACCTTTAGAGCCACGTTTTCCACTCGGGCAGCGATGTCCTGCCACAGTGCAGCAGCCCAGATGGGTTTACCTCTGCGCTGCCAATTGGTCTTCTTCCACTCCTGTAGCCACCCCCACAGGGCATTAGCCACCATCCAGGAGTCAGTGTAGAGATACAGTACTGGCCACTTTTCTCGTTCAGCAATCTTTAGGGCTAGTTGGATCGCTTTTACTTCTGCAAACTGACTTGACTCGCCCTCTCCTTCAGTGGCCTCAACGACTTGTCTTGTGGGGCTCCACACAGCAGCTTTCCACTTTCGATGGTTTCCTACCACACGACAGGATCCATCAGTAAACAGAGCATACCGCCTTTCATCTTCTGGTAATTCGTTATATGGTGGTGCTTCTTGGGCACGAGCCACCTCCTCAGGCAGTGCTCCAAAATCTCTACCTTCTGGCCAGTCCATGATCTCTTCCAGGATTCCTGGACGGTTGGGTTTTCCCAGTCGAGCTCGTTGCGTGATTAACGCTACCCATTTACTCCAGGTAGCACTGGTTGCATGGTGTGTAGAAGGGATGTTTCCTTTGAACATCCAATGTAGTACAGGCAATCGCGGTGCCAAGAGGAGCTGTGCTTCTGTACCAACAACTTCGGAAGCGGCTCGAATCCCCTCATATGCTGCCAGAATCTCCTTTTCAGTTGGAGTGTAGTGGGCTTCTGATCCTCGATATCCCCGGCTCCAAAATCCTAATGGTCGACCCCGAGTTTCACCTGCTACCTTCTGCCAGAGGCTCCATGTGAGGCCATGCTCCCCAGTTGATGTGTAAAGTACATTTTGCACATCTGGTCCTGTCCGAACAGGCCCAAGAGCTACCGCCCGAGCTATCTCCTGTTTGATGTGCTCAAAGGCTTGTTGTTGCTCAAGACCCCACTCAAAATTGTTCTTCTTTCGGGTTACTTGATAGAGAGGGCTCACCAGCTGACTGTAACCTGGAATGTGCATCCTCCAAAATCCCACAAGTCCTAAGAAAGCTTGTGTTTCCTTCTTGTTGGTCGGTGGAGACATAGCTGCTATCTTGTTGACAACCTCCATAGGCACATGGCGGCGTCCATCTTGCCATTTTATTCCCAAGAACTGAATCTCCTGTGCTGGTCCCTTGACCTTGCTTTTCTTTATGGCAAACCCAGCTCTCAGAAGAATCTCAATTACTTTTTGTCCTTTCTTGAACACTTCTTCTGCCTTGTTGCCCCACACAATGATGTCATCGATGTACTGTAGATGTTCAGGGGCATCACCCTTTTCCAGTGCAGTTTGAATTAGTCCATGACAAATAGTGGGGCTGTGCTTCCACCCCTGGGGTAGTCGATTCCAGGTATATTGGACACCCCTCCACGTGAAAGCAAACTGTGGCCTGCACTCTTCTGCCAAAGGAATTGAAAAGAATGCATTGGCGATGTCGATTGTGGCGTACCACTTGGCTGCCTTTGACTCTAGTTCATACTGGAGCTCTAACATATCTGGTACAGCAGCACTCAGTGGTGGCGTCACTTCGTTCAGGCCACGATAGTCTACTGTCAACCTCCACCCTCCGTCAGACTTTCGCACTGGCCATATTGGGCTATTAAAAGGCGAATGTGTCTTACTGATGACACCTTGGGTCTCCAGTTGACGGATCAGTTCTTGGATGGGAGCCAGAGAGTCTCGGTTCGTGCGATACTGCCGTCGGTGCACGGTCCTCATGGCAATTGGCACCTGTTGTTCTTTAACTCGCAACAGTCCTACAACAAAAGGATCTCCTGAGAGGCCAGGCAGATTAGACAACTGTTTGACCTTCTCTGTGTTCACACTGGCCACACCAAAAGCCCATCGGTATCCTTTTGGGTCTTTGAAATACCCCCTCTTGAGGTAGTCAATGCCCAAGATACAAGGGGCTTCTGGGCCAGTTACAATGGGATGTTTTTCCCACTTATCCCCGGTCAAGCTAACCTCGGCCTCCAGTACTGACAGTTCTTGACATCCGCCTGTCACTCCTGAGATCCAGATAGGTTCTGCCCCTCTATAACTTGATGGCATTAATGTACACTGTGCCCCGGTATCGATTAAAGCCTGGTACTTCTGTGGATTTGATGTGCCAGGCCATCGAATCCACACTGTCCAATACACCCGATCATCCCTTTCCTCCTCCTGGCTGGAGGCAGGGGCCCTCTATTCCTGTTCTTGGTCAGAGTATTCACTGTCTGACCCTTGCTGTGCCAGGCCGGAAACTCCTTCATCAGGGCCAAGGGAGGTGATCTCAGTCTTCCTGTATCTGGGAGATCGCTGATTACTTTCTTGCGGTTTCACGCCAGCTACATTAACAACCTTCTTGGATGTTGTCTTCTTGGCAGGGGTCTTTCCTCGCAATTCACGTACACGAGCTTCCAATTTGAAGGTGGGTTGACCATCCCACTTCCTCATGTCCTCCCCCTGGTCACGCAGGAAGAACCAAAGTTCTCCACGTGTCATGTGCCTAGGTTTCCCTTTCCCTCTGACTGGGGTGGAAGAGAACCGATTTCTTGGGGTGCTCCTGACATCTAAGGCACTCGCCCGTAGAGATGAGGAGGTTCCAAGACTCTCTTCAAAGTTCTGAAGCCAGGAAGAGACTGCCTCCACAGTTGGCGTACATCTTAGTCCTTCTCCCATATCCATTTCTGGATAGTACATCGCAGCCAAGCCCGCAGAATACGAGGATGGTGCACCTTTAATCACCTTCCTCCACATGGCCCGTGTGCACAGGACATCCTCTGGATTTTTAGGGGCTTCATCATTATCTGGACCACTATAGATGACTTCCAGCACTGCTAGTTCTCTCAGGTACTGGACACCTTCATCCGCAGTAGCCCACTTCCCTGGGGAGTTGTCCGTAAGATCTTCCTTGAAAGGATATCTTGCTTTAACACTTGAAAGGAGCCGTCTCCACAGACTGCAAATTCCTGTTTCTTTTCCAATTCCCCTTTCAATTCCTCGATCTCTAGCAAGGGAACCCAGCTGTTGGGCTTCCTTACCTTCCAGCTGCTGAGCATCAGCCCCATTATCCCAGCATCGAAGCAGCCAGGCAGCAATCCGCTCACCCGGCTGGCGGCTATAGTCTTTCCGCAGATCTCGCAGTTCTGATGATGTCAGGGACCGGGTAGTTTCTGCCTCCTGTTTAAGTTCTGTTATTCCCTCTTCTGACCCCTTTGCTGAAGGACCTGCTTCTTCCTCTTCTTTCTCCTCCCTTATTAATCGAGGGTATGGACCTGTTGTTCTCCTTGTCCACTGTTTCTTTTTTACTACTGGGGCAATCTCTGCTGTTATTGTTTTTGTTTGAGTTCCCGTTTCCACCACAGTCCTTTGAGAGCACTGAACTGCAGCTCGATAAGCATAGGCCAGGCCCCAGTACAGCGCTAGGAGTTGCTGATTTTCATCGGGATAGACAAGGCACCCTTCTATCAGGTGTTGTGTCAGTTTTGCGGGGTTGCTTGCCTGTTCAGGGGTAAGATCCCAGGCTACAGGAGGTGATAACCGTCCTAGGAATCTGCCCAAATCCTTCCACTCCCCCTGCCACCCAGGGACAGGCTGCCTCAGGGCACATTTTGGTATTCTCTCACCCAAAATTTGCTTTCTCTTACACCAAAAACCTAACGAGCTCCACACAGCCCACAATAGGCGAATAGCATTAATGAACAGTATCAAAGAGCTAACATAAGGATTAATAAGTACTTCGGGAGCTTGCAGAATAAAACCACTCATGATGTTCCCAATTTCTTCCAGCATGTTCCCGAGCTTAGCAAAATAAAGATAAGCAGAGCAATAAACAAACCCGTGACCAGCACAAGAGCTTGTCGCTTACTAACTGCTATAGCTATAGCACAATTAATATAAAACTGCCGTTGTCCCGCCCCACGTTGGGCGCCAAAATAGACTGTGGTGGTTTGACCTTGGCTAAATGCCAGGTACCCACCAAGTCGCTCTATCACTTCCCCCCCTTTCCCCTTTTTTTCTCAATAGGGCAAAGAAGGGAAAGAAAATAAGATAGGAAAACAAAACAACCCTTGTGGGTAAAACAACAGCAGTTTTAATATAAGCAAAGCGAAGCAAAGGTCCGCGCGCGGAAGCAAAAAAAGAAAACAGATTTATTCTCTACTTCCCATTAACAGGCGATGTCGGGCCTTCTCAGGAAGCAGGGCTCTGATACGCGTAGCGGTTGCCTCGGAGGACCAAGGGTGACCCCCCCCCTTACTCCTTTCTCCCAGCTTTATACTGAGCAGACGTCATATGGTATGGAATATCCCTTTGGTCAGTTCGGGTCAGCTGTCCTGGTTGTGTCCCCTCCCAAGATCTTGCCCACCCCGTCCCACTGTGGGGGGGGGAAATGTCAGAAAGAGCCTTGGTGCTGTGTAAGCACCACTCAGCAGTAGCCACAACACCAGTGTGCTATCAACACCCTGCCAGCTCCCAGCATAAAACACAGCACCATGAGGGCTGCTACAGGGGAAAACCAATTCTGGCTCAGCCAGACCCGATACAACCACAGACGGTCGGGAAACTCCACACGGAGCGCGTTCGCCGGCCGCCGCGCGACGATGAAAGTTGCAGCCGCAGCGCAGTCCTTCAACCCGCCACCCGGGGAAGTCTCGGGTTGGACCTGGCAGCAGCAGTAGATGTTACCCTGTTAACAAATAATCCTCAAACAATATCTACAAACGTACGAGGACCTATCATCATTAATGGGAGAGCCATGGGAGCTTTATTATTAGGAAGATCATCGGCATCACAATATGGACTATTTGTTTTACCGGGAGTTATTGATGCAGATTATGAAGGTGAAATCTATATTATGGCATATACACTGAATCCACCAGTAAAGATTGCACAGGGACAACGGATTGCACAGCTGGTGCCCCTGCCACAAGTGACTCAAACAATACGACCAGTAACTGAGGAGAGTCGCGGAAACAAAGGCTTCGGATCCACAGGAAGCCTGACCCTGCTAACACTGAATCTGAGTACGAGACCCAGAAAGACTGTTCACCTGTCATTTCAAGGGGATATCTTTGTGTTTCTACACCAACAGGCACCGCATGGGTTCCAGCGAGATGGGCGAAACCTGCCGCACCTCCCAATGACGCCGGAAGAGAGACAAGCTCATCGACAGCGACTGAAGATTCAGCCGGTTCTAGCGGGGATTGAGAGTCTACTCGGACATTCACTTTACTGGGCAACGCTGTCAGATGTTTGGAGAATTATTGAATGGTTAAATGTTAGTGTGACAAGGGTTAGTCACGCTTGCTTAGGCTGCCAGAGTCAAGACCATAAGGCCTGGGTAAAATTATTCTGTGGGGGGTGTGAGAAAAGATATTGGATACATCAATCACAGCTATATTTTGGGTCAAGGTGCATTAATTGTCGTAATGCATGGATTCATGAGAATCCACTGAGGGCACTTGCAAGGTTCACAGGACAGCCAGCTCAAGAGTGTCTATATCTGTGGGAAAATCAGGAGTCATTATTCTTGTCAGCGGCTGTTTGGTGGTTACAGCATCACAAACAGCGGTTAGTGCAAGAATCAAAATCTGTGCACTTACAGACTGAGTGTTTCATACATAGTGCTATCCCTACATGGATGCAGGTTACTCCCCGTAGGTGGGGACAGATGCAGAGACGATATCTAACAATAGGGAAAAAGGTAAAACAATGAAACAAAGAGGTATAATTTGTCTTTACATCCTCACACTAAGTGGAGCAATAGATGCATTGATGAGGTTTAGTCAGCCAAGGGAAAATGTGTGGGTAACGTTGGCCAACTTGACAGACAGTCATCACTCTGTTTGGCTTTAGGAAGTATCAGCCATCCATTCCGTACTTGTTTGGTTGGACTTCCAGTGTGGAAACCTGGAGAGTTTTGTAGTTATGTTGTGAATCAGACACTATGCAGTGCGGCTTATACAGAGGATGATGGGAAACATCAGTGTGAGCTTATATTATCACTAAATACAACATTAGAATCCCCACCTGAGGAATTGGAACTTTTTGGAAGTGCAAATGCTAGCATAACAACTAAAAGAACTGGAAAATGGGTCAGCTTTCTGCCAAAAAGGCAGGAACACCTTAATATACACAGGAAGATGTGGGCTTCATTAGATTCAGCATTAGACCCTGGTAGTGTGTATGAGCAACTATATTCAAGCTGTAATGGTAGCAACATAACAACAGCAAGAGAGCTACCAACAGGAATCTTTTTAATATGTGGTGACAGAGCCTGGAATGGTATACCGATACATCCACAGGGAGGTCCCTGTTACCTGGGACGACTAAGTTTATTTCACCCGAATATGTCTGCCTTGATGAAACTTACTAACAGAACCAGGACGCAGCGGTCCATACATGAACTAGATTGTAGTGGGATAGGAGAGCCACGATTCTGGGCAGAATTTACACAGGTGTTAGTTGCAACTATTTTGCCAGGAGGAGCAGCTAATAAAGCCATGAACTTAGCAAAACAGATAGGATGTTGGGCAAAAGATGAGCTTAATCGCACTTCTGAAATTTTAGATCGGCTTACAGCAGATGTAGAAAGTGTTAACCATGCAGTATTACAAAATAGAGCAGCTATTGATTTTTTGCTTTTAGCACAAGGCCATGGATGTGAGGAATTTGAAGGAATGTGTTGCATGAACCTGACAGACAATTATTCTTCAGTCCATGCAAAGATTAGGAAATTGCAAGAAGGTCTGCACAGCTTGAAACAAGTAGATGGATTAGGGATTGAAAGCTGGTTAAAAGAATGGGGACTTTCAGGATGGTTAATATCTCTGATCAAGTCTATAGGGGTAGTGATCTTGGTAATTGTGGTTGTACTTTTGATGTTGCCATGTATTGTCAGTCTTCTGCGAAGGGCCCTGCAGAAGACTGCCTCTGCAATATTTTTAGTACAAGTGCAAAAAGAAAACGGGGGAGATGTGGAGCATTTTGCTAACAACTGGCTACGTGAGAAAGGGCACAGCACCGAGGAACTGCTGACAACAGCGACGTGATGGGAAAATACCGAAAAGTATCAAAGAAGAACAAAGAACAGAAGCAAGACTATGTAGAAGGCCTTGCAGAAATCATAAGGGGTGGGATTGGTATTTAACCTTAGCAACCAAGGTATCTAACCTTAGCAACCTATAAGGAGCTCGCTTTTTGCAATATGTATGAACTAATTATTGTAGATATAAAAGAAGTGTGAGTACTAATAAAGTTGAGTCTTTGTGCATTAAATGATGGCTGGGCTCCCTCTGCGTTCTTTCAACAGAGGGGCAGCGGCCGCGTGGTCTCAGACCCCGGCAGGGGCTAAACCACCACACAGGCCCAGGGCAGTAATAGAGGCACGGCTAGAGGGAAGAGAGGACAGAATGACCGGCCTGGGTCACAGACATGGACGGGGGAAACTCTCTAAGGGAACGAGAAGAGTCTGAGGCCCACGACAAAGCTAGAAGTCTGCTAAGGGCAACCTCAAAGACACCGATAGGCATCACTGTGCCACTAGAGGGGTCCTGACTGGGCCCAAGACACCACAGAAGTCTCAGGGACACAAAGAAGAAGCCTGGAGGGGATTCCAGTACAGTACAGATGTCCTCAGGAGGCCGGGGACCAAGTGGAGACACTCTAGACGGCAGAGAGGATGACGATAACAACGCTCCCTCTGAGACATAAACCCGCAGATGGGTTTCTGAGGAAATGAGACAGGATCAACGTCCGCTGCAGAGCTAAAACGGGGCTGTGGTACACAGAGACCATCTCATGACACATGGTGACTGGGAGCAGGGGGGGGTCACAAAAGTCTCGTAGCAATAAGAGAGATAAAAAGAGAGGCAACATGCTACCAAAATTCTGTGGAGCACAAGGAAGGTCTCGAGAGGCATCCTAGATAGCAGAGACAAGAAAAACAAGGCTCCTTTTTGGGAATGGAGATATTGGGAGCAGTGTGACTGCGACAAAAGGAGTCCAAAGGGGCTTACGGTGCTAAAAGCATGCGTCAGGGAATATCCAAACCCCAAAATACTCCCCCCTGAAACACTAACACCCCAACATAGTCCCCCCGAAATATTACCCCTCAAAACAGTCCCTCCCAAAATACTCTCCTCCAAATACTCCCCTCCAAAATATTCCCCCCAAAATACTCCTCCCCCAAAACACTCACCTGAAATACTCCCCCTGAAATAATGCTCCTGAACCACTGTCCCCCAAAATACTACCCTGGAATACTCCCCCAAAAACACTCCTGCTGAATTACTCCCCCTAAAACTCTCTTCCCAGAATACTCCCCCTCTGAAATTCTCCCCCCCAACATAATCCCCCTGAAACAGTCATTTCCCCCCCCCACCACCACCCCTCCCAAAATACTCCCCTGGAAATACTCCCCCCTGAAATACTCCCCACCCAAAATAGTCCCACCAAAATACTCTCCCCCCCAAAATAGTCCCCACCCATAACACTCCCCCCTGAAATACCACACACACACACCCCACCTCTGAAAAACTCCCGCCTGGAATACTCCCCTCGAATTACTCCTTCTCCGAAACACTCACCTGAAATACTTCCTCCCAAAATGCTCCCCCCAAAATAATGCTCCTGTAACACTGCCCCCCGAAATACTCCCCCCAAAACACTCCCCCCAACATACTGCTCCTGGAATACTCCCCCTCAAACTGCTCCACTGTGAGACTCCCCATGAAATTCTCTCCCCGAAATAGTCTCCCCAAAATACTCCCCCCAAATTAGTCCCCCTCTGAAACAGTTTCCCCTGAAAGAGTCCACTCGAAAGACCCCAACCCCCCAAAATACTCCAACCCCGAAATACTCCCCCACAAACAGTCCCCCCCTGAAAAACTCCCCCCAAAATGCTCCCACCAAAATAGTACCCCCTGAAATACTCCTGAATCACTCCCCTCCTGAAATACTTCCCTGTGGGAGCTATGCACATGATCACACAGTGATTAAGCAATGCCTACTTTATTATGGTGGACAAGCCTTTTATAATGCAGGTGAAAATCACAAGATACAATCACATGGTACAATTCTTTCTGATTGGACAGTTAGCTTCGCACATGCTCCTTAAGCTCTCTTCTGATTGGATGAGAACTGCCACATCGACATTGTACAAACTTCTTCTCTGCCCAGACCAACACCCTGAAGTTGTTTAACTTCCTGGGTTCTTCCTCATTCTTCCAGGGTCATCTCCTCATCACATCCTTGCCGACGCTGAGGCTTTGCCAGTCTTGCTCATATGCAGGATTGCTCACATGCTGATTTCCTAGCAGGAAATCCTTTAGAATCCCCACATATCCCTCTTTTTGTTTTTGAGCAATCCAAACTCCTTGCAAGCTTTTCTGCAACGATTGTCTAATACAAGAAATTAAGCATGGCAAAATAATAGCAAGCACAATAATTACAATGATTACTCCTTTTAACAATACTTTGCTCATAATAAGTTGACCTTGCCAAAAGGTTGTGGTGTTGGTGCCGGCCTGGGTAATTTGAGCAATGTCATTGGCCTGTGAAAGTTTCATTTTTGCCCAACTATCGTCTGACACAAACCCAATGAATTCTTGTGGATTCTTGACCTGTCTCTTTAGCTATAGTTACCCATATGTTTGGTCGGGGAAACACTACTTTTGCTGGATGAGCATTAGTCACTGTCAGAACCATCACAAGGCTTAGAATCACAAACTTGATCTCCTTTCCAAGGCCGCACCCAGCGAGATGGAGCCCATCTAGTGCCGGTATCGGTAATAACGCAGGCATAGCCTCGACCCGTCATTGTTAGTTCCACAGGTCCTTTCCACTCTCCTATAGCAACATCTTTGTACTGAGCAAAAGCACTATCTCCACACTGGCTTATACCGGATTTCAGACCCATACTTATGTATTACTACTGGTGGTTCCTCCCCATCACCTGTGAGCCGTAAGTAATTTAACACATACACCGCTTTTGCAAGTGGTTCTGCAGCAGCCAAGATCTCTCCCCCTTTTTGTTTTTGCAAAAGCGCCTTTCAAGTTTTGATGCGCTCTCTCCACTATGGCTTGCCCCATGGGGGAATGTGGTATACCTGTGATGTGATGTATACCCCAGAGTTGACAAAAAAAAAAAAAAAAAATTTGAGAGGTATAGGCTGGTCCATTATTAGTTTCATGGGTCAATTGAACTAATTTTCCATATTCTCTGGCGCATTCCGCCCTACAACGATGGTAACTTCTCACAGCTTAGTGCTTTTTCGCAGTTCAGTGTTGTAGCTGTCTGCTGGTTTTGCCCGCTACCTTGGCATAACTCAGCAGTTTCTTATCTATCTTCCAAGGCCTGTTCTTCCTAGCTATTGCTCAGAGGATGTGTAAAGCTGCACCTGCAAGACTTATTTCAAGACTTCATCAATTAAGGGTTAGGCAAGCTTCAAAACACAGCATACTTAAAATAGTTTCACAAAACGCTAGAAACAACACAGCAGTTACAGTTACTAGAGTAAGATAATTGCAGTATCCACAACTAAGGGATATGATGAAATACTACAAAAGTAAACAGTAAGGAAAAATATGAAATAGCACACTTACTTAATGGGGTGCTAACATTCAGATCTGCAATTGCTGGGGAACCCTGGATGCAGCGAGAATTTAGAGTGCCCTTCCTCACAAACTGGAAAGTCCTACATGATGCGTCCATCCATAGGTGAGGCATCCAAAATCGCTGCAAGCAGGTCCAACCTCCAAGATAGCAGGCCAAAATAACTGGCAATTTCCTTTGAGCGGAAACATCTGATTTCACCCTCCTGTTGGGTTCCACCCAGAGCCTGGCCACCACTCAGGGGGGAAAACCAAGGGAGTTTCTAATAAGGTTAAACACTTGACTTCTTAATTCTTAATATTGCTAAACAAAGAAAGGTGAATACACACATTCTTATAGCATTTCATCCTTATTAATAACTACATTTTGTCTAAGCTACTTCTTTCACTAGTGACTAGTAAGCCTATCTATTTCATCATGAAGTTGCAATTACTGTCAGCATTTTCTCTTAAAAGAGTTGGCAACTGTGGTGTGATTAAAGACTGAGATAGTGTATTTTGTCCTATTGCAATAGCAAGCATTACCCATACATTCTGCTTAAATGATCAGTTGAAGAGATCGCGAACTGTTGGCACAGGGGCATCCACAGCACCCACAGCTGGCTCCTGAGTGTCTACCAAAAGCTGCCTCTCACGCCTCAGGTGTAGTTGCACACAGCTTGCTGGTAATCACCTGTGGGGACTGTGACCTGTGGAGACACAAGCATAACCTCTTCCCCCGGTTATCAAGGGATATGGTCCTTCCCAGTTAGCACTTTCCAGGTTTTTTGCTAACACTTGAGCCTTATGACACTTGAAACACTTAGTTCGAAGAAACAGGCTGCACCAATGACCCAGCAGGCACTTGGGTGCTCTGTCAGAGAGCTCCACACTCCGCAGCTGCAGTTGGGCTGCATCTCACACACAGAAAACAATCACACAAAGAGGCCTCTTACACTTATCACTCACACAACATAAAATGACAAACACTACAAACATCAAAACACCATTAAGAATATATAAAGTCATTGCTGGTTGATTATGTGGTGCATCCAGAAAATTCCCCCTTCTTTGTTTTATACCGTTCACCTATTTCAGCCCATTTTGCTGGCTCAAAGGCGGTGAGGGTATCAGCAGGATAGCCGTGGTTTCTGCACCATTTAAATAACCTTCGTAAAGAAGTTTCATTATAAGTTATCCCTCTCATAGAGAGTATATGCAGCAGGAGTCTGACAGTGGCCGTGTCCTCTGCGGGCTTGTTCTGCCCCATGCTCTACCGACTGAGCTAGCCGGGCTCCTTATTAATAACTAGGCTCATAATAAGTTGTTAAAAAATGGTGCAACCACTTCATGCACTGCAGCGGCATAGGCTGCAACATTAGCCTGTTGCATTCCTCTGTTGGTTAATTCAATCATGTCAGCTACAGATGCTCCATGTGGGAGGGTCACTAACAGCCGTTTGGTAGATGGATTAGCATTTTTGAAGGCCATTAACTTAAATATATTTTCCTTCATCTCTTGGGTCATGTCAGGTTGTTGTTCTAGAGAGTCATAAAGATGATCTACAAATTTTGAAAAAGGTTCATTAAGTCCTTGTTTTACTGTTACAAACTTGTCCTGTTTCTTTCCTTCTGTATCAGGTACAGACATTAGGGCCTGACTGGCTATTGACTGTGATAACCGTAACACTTCGTTAGAAAAATTGGCCTGTAGATCTACTGTGGCGAAAGGCCCTGTACCCAATAGCATTTGTGCTTGGACAAGATAGAGGGGATCACCCTGTGGTCGTGGACGAACCTGTTTGTTAGCTAACTTCACCCACGTGCTTTCAAATAATTTTTTGAGATGGAGTTAAAATAACTGCCACTATTTGATCGATATCTTTTGGAATTAACAATGATGATGAGAAGATATAGTTAATTGATGGTGGAGACCATTTTGTACTACTGAGGCCCTAACCTTTTCAAGCAGCTTCCAATCTAAGGGATCCCACTCATTGGCACCAGTAACAGTATTAAAAGAAACTGGAAATGCTTGTATGCTTTCTGGGATAAAAGATCCTTCTACTATAGCATCTCTAATAATTCCTTTCCATCAACACTCTGCACCTGTGAAGAGAAAAGATGTGAAGTTGCAGGGTGAGATGGCGGGGATGCAGTCACCGTCTCTGGTAATGACAAGAGGAAGGAATTAGTAGCAGGCACGGGAGCTGAATATTCGAGCGATGGATCAGAAGGAGCAGATGGTTGTGGTCCTGTATTTGACGAAAACGTATATGGTTTCTGCTTCATCTTCTCTCCCTGTGATACAGTCAGTTTCTGAAGGCTGTTTACAAGCTGCAGGAGTAAAGTTTCAGTGTTTGAAGAGCCAACTTGTGAAGCGGGGGTGTGTTCTTCTGTGGCGTTGACTTGTGAGGGAGGGAGAGGCGGGCACAAGTACCTGCTACCCACGCCCTCATCTGTGTCCCGCCCACTATTGGAGTCTTTAGCCTCTTTTGGTTTCTCCTCAGTCCCTTTCCGGTTCGCATCAGATACACTTCCGCTGTTTCCAGCCCCTGATTATGCAGTTTTGGATTTAGCCCCCACTGCTCGCCGCGGTCCCGGCGGCACAATTGATAAGGCAAACGGAGTTTTTGGCTGACCCAGCGTGGCGGGAGCCACAAGCAGCAGAGAGTAGCCCCCTCCCTCGTCGCCCCAGGGCGAGGAGGCCGAGGTGGGGGAAGGGGCCGGACCGTCCCTCTGGCCGTGGCTGGGGCAGTGCGGTAGCGGCAGCAGCGGCGGTGTGGCTGATATATCAAAGTTAGAAGATGCTCCGAGAGCTGCAGAGGCAGAAGCCGCAGCCACACACTCACTACTAATCTCCTGTAGTGTCTCTCGGATTAATTTCCATAGCGTGGTGTAACCGGTCACTTCTTTTGCCGACTTTCCTCCATCACTAACTGAGTCCCATAGCTGTTTCCCTATGGCTTCCCAGGTAGCGGCTTCAAATACAAGCCCTGGACTGGGGATAAGTCCTTTCTCTCGGCTCCACTTTAATAAGCCTTCTAAGTTGGACTTGTCATATTTTATCCCTCTCACGGAGAGGATATGTTGGAGGAGTTTCACCACTGCTTGCTCATCTCTAGTAAGCGTGGACCCCATTCCTCCCTGGCCGCCGCCAGAGGCAGATCCCTGGCTACCGCCTCTCACGGAGCCTTAAAGTTACAGCGCGTTGATTCTCTCCTTCAGACACCAGGGCAGCGTCTGGAACAGTTTCGACCAGCTTTCCACCCGTGATTGCACATCACCGAGTCCTCATCAGACTTGTACGAATCTGTGGGTCCCTGCAGAGGGAGCCACATGCGGGAGAGATGGACATGTGGACAACCAGATTGATTAAGCAATGCCAATTTTATTATGGTGAAGCAAGCCTTTTATAATGCAGGTGAAAATCACATGATACAATCACGTGGTTGAATTCTCTCTGATTGGACAGTTAGCTTTGCACATGCTCCTTAAGCTCTCTTCTGACTGAATGAGAACTGCCACATCGACATTGTACAAACTTCTTCCTCCGTCCAAACCCACACCCTGAAGTTGTTTAACTTCCTGGGTTCTTCCTCATTCTTCCAGGGTCATTTCATCACATCCTTGCCAACACTGAGGCTTTACCAGCCTTACTCATATGCAGGACTGCTCACATGCCCATTTCCCCGCAGGAGGTCCTTACAAATCCCCACAATGCACCATCCCACAAAACACCATCCCCCACCCAGATTCCCAACATCCACCATCAACATACACCATCCCACAATCCACTATCCACTATCCACCATCCACCTTCCACGATCCATCATCAACCATCAACCATCCACCATCCCACAATCCACCAACAACCAAACACCTTCACACCATCCAACATCCACCATCCCACAATCCAGCATCCAACATCCAACATCCACGTTCCCACAATTAAACATCAACCATCGACCATCCACCTTCCCACCAACAACCTTCACACCATCCACAATTTACCATCCCACAATCCACCATCCCACAATCCACCATCCACCATCCACCGTCCCACAATCGGCAATCCACTATCCACCCTCCAACTTCCCACCATCAACCATCCAACATATACCATACCACAATACACCATACACCATCCTCCATTCAACATCCACCACCACCCATCCACCTTCCAATATCACACAACCAACTACCCGCCATCCACCATCCCAATTTCCACCATCCACCATACAATATGTACCATCCATCATCAACAATCCATCATTTACCATCCAACATCTGACAATTCACGATCCACAATCCAGCTTACCAACATCCACCAATCCACATCCACCATTCAGCATCCCAGGATCCACCATCACAACATAAAGCAGAGGACATTAATGCACATTTGTTCAGAATGAAAGAAAGCACAGAGCCCCAGATTCGCTCTTGCCCTGGAGAGCTTGCAGAGCACTGGGGAAAGGCAGGCAGAGAATTCCCTGCTAGCACCTTCTCTGTGCCTGGGAAGCAGAAGTGTTCACATTGCTTGGCAGAATCGCTTTTGTGCAGAAAATACTAACACTTGTTCAGAATGAAAGAAAGCACAGAGCCCCAGATTTTATGTTGTCCTGGAGAGCTTGCAGAGCACTGGGGAAAGGCAGGCAGAGAATTCCCTGCTAGCACCTTCTCTGTGCCTGGGAAGCAGAAGTGTTCACATTGCTTGGCAGAATCGCTTTTGTGCAGAAAATACTAACACTTGTTCAGAATGAAAGAAAGCACAGAGCCCCAGATTTTATGTTGTCCTGGAGAGCTTGCAGAGCACTGGGGAAAGGCATGCAGAGAATTCCCTGCTAGCACCTTCTCTGTGCCTGTTCACATTGCTTCGCAGAATCGCTTTTGTGCAGAAAACAGTAACACTTGTTCAGAACGAAAGAAAGCACAGAGCCCCAGATCTGCTGTTGTCCTGGAGAGCTTGCAGAGCACTGGGGAAAGGCAGGCAGAGAATTCCCTGCTAGCACCTTCTCTGTGCCTGTTCACATTGCTTGGCAGAATCGCTTTTGTGCAGAAAACAGTAACACTTGTTCAGAACGAAAGAAATCACAGAGCCCCAGATTTGCTGTTGTCCCTGAGAGCTTGCAGAGCACTGGGGAAAGGCAGGCAGAGAATTCCCTGCTAGCACCTTCTCTGTGCCTGGGAAGCAGAAGTGTTCACATTGCTTCGCAGAATCGCTTTTGTGCAGAAAACACTAACACTTGTTCAGAACGAAAGAAAGCACAGAGCCCCAGATCTGCTGTTGTCCTGGAGAGCTTGCAGAGCACTGGGGAAAGGCAGGCAGAGAATTCCCTGCTAGCACCTTCTCTGTGCCTGTTCACATTGCTTCGCAGAATCGCTTTTGTGCAGAAAACACTAACACTTGTTCAGAACGAAAGAAAGCACAGAGCCCCAGATTTGCTGTTGTCCTGGAGAGCTTGCAGAGCACTGGGGAAAGGCAGGCAGAGAATTCCCTGCTGGCACCTTCTCTGTGCCTGTTCACATTGCTTCGCAGAATCGCTTTTGTGCAGAAAACAGTAACACTTGTTCAGAACGAAAGAAAGCACAGAGCCCCAGATTCTATGTTCTCCTGGAGAGCTTGCAGAGCACTGGGGAAAGGCAGGCAGAGAATTCCCTGCTAGCACCTTCTCTGTGCCTGTTCACATTGCTTCGCAGAATCGCTTTTGTGCAGAAAACACTAACACTTGTTCAGAACGAAAGATAGCACAGAGCCCCAGATTTTATGTTGTCCTGGAGAGCTTGCAGAGCACTGGGGAAAGGCAGGCAGAGAATTCCCTGCTAGCACCTTCTCTGTGCCTGGGAAGCACAAGTGTTCACATTGCTTGGCAGAATCGCTTTTGTGCAGAAAACACTAACACTTGTTCAGAACGAAAGAAAGCACAGAGCCCCAGATTTGCTCTTGTCCTAGAGAGCTTGCAGAGCAGTGGGGAAAGGCAGGCAGAGAATTCCCTGCTAGCACCTTGTCTGTGCCTGGGAAGCAGGAGTGTTCACATTGCTTCGCAGAATCGCTTTTGTGCAGAAAACAGTAACACTTGTTCAGAACGAAAGAAAGCACAGAGCCCCAGATTTGCTGTTGTCCTGGAGAGCTTGCAGAGCACTGGGGAAAGGCAGGCAGAGAATTCCCTGCTAGCACCTTCTCTGTGCCTGTTCACATTGCTTCGCAGAATCGCTTTTGTGCAGAAAACAGTAACACTTGTTCAGAACGAAAGAAAGCACAGAGCCCCAGATTTTATGTTGTCCTGGAGAGCTTGCAGAGCACTGGGGAAAGGCAGGCAGAGAATTCCCTGCTAGCACCTTCTCTGTGCCTGTTCACATTGCTTCGCAGAATCGCTTTTGTGCAGAAAACAGTAACACTTGTTCAGAACGAAAGATAGCACAGACCCCCAGATTTGCTGTTGTCCTGGAGAGCTTGCAGAGCACTGGGGAAAGGCAGGCAGAGAATTCCCTGCTAGCACCTTCTCTGTGCCTGGGAAGCAGAAGTGTTCACATTGCTTGGCAGAATCGCATTTGTGCAGAAAATACTAACACTTGTTCAGAACGAAAGGAAGCACAGAGCCCCAGATTTGCTGTTGTCCTGGAGAGCTTGCAGAGCACTGGGGAAAGGCAGGCAGAGAATTCCCTGCTAGCACCTTCTGTGTGCCTGTTCACATTGCTTCGCAGAATCGCTTTTGTGCAGAAAACACTAACACTTGTTCAGAACAAAAGAAAGCACAGAGCCCCAGATTTGCTGTTGTCCTGGAGAGCTTGCAGAGCACTGGGGAAAGGCAGGCAGAGAATTCCCTGCTAGCACCTTGTCTGTGCCTGGGAAGCAGAAGTGTTCACATTGCTTCGCAGAATCGCTTTTGTGCAGAAAACAGTAACACTTGTTCAGAACGAAAGAAAGCACAGAGCCCCAGATTTGCTGTTGTCCTGGAGAGCTTGCAGAGCACTGGGGAAAGGCAGGCAGAGAATTCCCTGCTAGCACCTTGTCTGTGCCTGGGAAGCAGGAGTGTTCACATTGCTTGGCAGAATCGCTTTTGTGCAGAAAACAGTAACACTTGTTCAGAACGAAAGAAAGCACAGAGCCCCAGATTTTATGTTGTCCTGGAGAGCTTGCAGAGCACTGGGGAAAGGCAGGCAGAGAATTCCCTGCTAGCACCTTCTCTGTGCCTGGGAAGCAGAAGTGTTCACATTGCTTCGCAGAATCGCTTTTGTGCAGAAAACACTAACACTTGTTCAGAACGAAAGAAAGCACAGAGCCCCAGATTTGCTGTTGTCCTAGAGAGCTTGCAGAGCACTGGGGAAAGGCAGGCAGAGAATTCCCTGCTAGCACCTTCTGTGTGCCTGTTCACATTGCTTGGCAGAATCGCTTTTATGCAGAAAACACTAACACTTGTTCAGAACGAAAGATAGCACAGACCCCCAGATTTGCTGTTGTCCTGGAGAGCTTGCAGAGCACTGGGGAAAGGCAGGCAGAGAATTCCCTGCTAGCACCTTCTCTGTGCCTGTTCACATTGCTTCGCAGAATCGCTTTTGTGCAGAAAACACTAACACTTGTTCAGAACGAAAGAAAGCACAGAGCCCCAGATTTTATGTTGTCCTGGAGAGCTTGCAGAGCACTGGGGAAAGGCAGGCAGAGAATTCCCTGCTAGCACCTTGTCTGTGCCTGGGAAGCAGAAGTGTTCACATTGCTTCCAGAATCGCTTTTGTGCAGAAAACAGTAACACTTGTTCAGAACGAAAGAAAGCACAGAGCCCCAGATTTTATGTTGTCCTGGAGAGCTTGCAGAGCACTGGGGAAAGGCAGGCAGAGAATTCCCTGCTAGCACCTTCTCTGTGCCTGGGAAGCACAAGTGTTCACATTGCTTCGCAGAATCGCTTTTGTGCAGAAAACAGTAACACTTGTTCAGAACGAAAGAAAGCACAGAGCCCCAGATTTTATGTTGTCCTGGAGAGCTTGCAGAGCACTGGGGAAAGGCAGGCAGAGAATTCCCTGCTAGCACCTTCTCTGTGCCTGGGAAGCAGAAGTGTTCACATTGCTTCGCAGAATCGCTTTTGTGCAGAAAACAGTAACACTTGTTCAGAACGAAAGAAAGCACAGAGCCCCAGATTTTATGTTGTCCTGGAGAGCTTGCAGAGCACTGGGGAAAGGCAGGCAGAGAATTCCCTGCTAGCACCTTCTCTGTGCCTGGGAAGCACAAGTGTTCACATTGCTTCGCAGAATCGCTTTTGTGCAGAAAACAGTAACACTTGTTCAGAACGAAAGAAAGCACAGAGCCCCAGATTTTATGTTGTCCTGGAGAGCTTGCAGAGCACTGGGGAAAGGCAGGCAGAGAATTCCCTGCTAGCACCTTCTCTGTGCCTGGGAAGCACAAGTGTTCACATTGCTTCGCAGAATCGCTTTTGTGCAGAAAACAGTAACACTTGTTCAGAACGAAAGAAAGCACAGAGCCCCAGATTTTATGTTGTCCTGGAGAGCTTGCAGAGCACTGGGGAAAGGCAGGCAGAGAATTCCCTGCTAGCACCTTCTCTGTGCCTGGGAAGCACAAGTGTTCACATTGCTTCGCAGAATCGCTTTTGTGCAGAAAACACTAACACTTGTTCAGAACAAAAGAAAGCACAGAGCCCCAGATTTGCTGTTGTCCTGGAGAGCTTGCAGAGCACTGGGGAAAGGCAGGCAGAGAATTCCCTGCTAGCACCTTCTCTGTGCCTGGGAAGCACAAGTGTTCACATTGCTTCGCAGAATCGCTTTTGTGCAGAAAACAGTAACACTTGTTCAGAACGAAAGAAAGCACAGAGCCCCAGATTTTATGTTGTCCTGGAGAGCTTGCAGAGCACTGGGGAAAGGCAGGCAGAGAATTCCCTGCTAGCACCTTGTCTGTGCCTGGGAAGCAGAAGTGTTCACATTGCTTCGCAGAATCGCTTTTGTGCAGAAAACAGTAACACTTGTTCAGAACGAAAGAAAGCACAGAGCCCCAGATTTGCTGTTGTCCTGGAGAGCTTGCAGAGCACTGGGGAAAGGCAGGCAGAGAATTCCCTGCTAGCACCTTCTCTGTGCCTGTTCACATTGCTTCGCAGAATCGCTTTTGTGCAGAAAACAGTAACACTTGTTCAGAACGAAAGAAAGCACAGAGCCCCAGATTTTATGTTGTCCTGGAGAGCTTGCAGAGCACTGGGGAAAGGCAGGCAGAGAATTCCCTGCTAGCACCTTCTCTGTGCCTGTTCACATTGCTTGGCAGAATCGCTTTTGTGCAGAAAACAGTAACACTTGTTCAGAACGAAAGAAAGCACAGAGCCCCAGATTTGCTGTTGTCCTGGAGAGCTTGCAGAGCACTGGGGAAAGGCAGGCAGAGAATTCCCTGCTAGCACCTTCTCTGTGCCTGGGAAGCACAAGTGTTCACATTGCTTCGCAGAATCGCTTTTGTGCAGAAAACAGTAACACTTGTTCAGAACGAAAGAAAGCACAGAGCCCCAGATTTTATGTTGTCCTGGAGAGCTTGCAGAGCACTGGGGAAAGGCAGGCAGAGAATTCCCTGCTAGCACCTTCTCTGTGCCTGGGAAGCACAAGTGTTCACATTGCTTCGCAGAATCGCTTTTGTGCAGAAAACACTAACACTTGTTCAGAACAAAAGAAAGCACAGAGCCCCAGATTTGCTGTTGTCCTGGAGAGCTTGCAGAGCACTGGGGAAAGGCAGGCAGAGAATTCCCTGCTAGCACCTTCTCTGTGCCTGGGAAGCACAAGTGTTCACATTGCTTCGCAGAATCGCTTTTGTGCAGAAAACAGTAACACTTGTTCAGAACGAAAGAAAGCACAGAGCCCCAGATTTGCTGTTGTCCTGGAGAGCTTGCAGAGCACTGGGGAAAGGCAGGCAGAGAATTCCCTGCTAGCACCTTCTCTGTGCCTGGGAAGCACAAGTGTTCACATTGCTTCGCAGAATCGCTTTTGTGCAGAAAACAGTAACACTTGTTCAGAACGAAAGAAAGCACAGAGCCCCAGATTTTATGTTGTCCTGGAGAGCTTGCAGAGCACTGGGGAAAGGCAGGCAGAGAATTCCCTGCTAGCACCTTCTCTGTGCCTGGGAAGCACAAGTGTTCACATTGCTTCGCAGAATCGCTTTTGTGCAGAAAACACTAACACTTGTTCAGAACAAAAGAAAGCACAGAGCCCCAGATTTGCTGTTGTCCTGGAGAGCTTGCAGAGCACTGGGGAAAGGCAGGCAGAGAATTCCCTGCTAGCACCTTCTCTGTGCCTGGGAAGCACAAGTGTTCACATTGCTTCGCAGAATCGCTTTTGTGCAGAAAACAGTAACACTTGTTCAGAACGAAAGAAAGCACAGAGCCCCAGATTTTATGTTGTCCTGGAGAGCTTGCAGAGCACTGGGGAAAGGCAGGCAGAGAATTCCCTGCTAGCACCTTGTCTGTGCCTGGGAAGCAGAAGTGTTCACATTGCTTCGCAGAATCGCTTTTGTGCAGAAAACAGTAACACTTGTTCAGAACGAAAGAAAGCACAGAGCCCCAGATTTGCTGTTGTCCTGGAGAGCTTGCAGAGCACTGGGGAAAGGCAGGCAGAGAATTCCCTGCTAGCACCTTCTCTGTGCCTGTTCACATTGCTTCGCAGAATCGCTTTTGTGCAGAAAACAGTAACACTTGTTCAGAACGAAAGAAAGCACAGAGCCCCAGATTTTATGTTGTCCTGGAGAGCTTGCAGAGCACTGGGGAAAGGCAGGCAGAGAATTCCCTGCTAGCACCTTCTCTGTGCCTGTTCACATTGCTTGGCAGAATCGCTTTTGTGCAGAAAACAGTAACACTTGTTCAGAACGAAAGAAAGCACAGAGCCCCAGATTTGCTGTTGTCCTGGAGAGCTTGCAGAGCACTGGGGAAAGGCAGGCAGAGAATTCCCTGCTAGCACCTTCTCTGTGCCTGGGAAGCACAAGTGTTCACATTGCTTCGCAGAATCGCTTTTGTGCAGAAAACAGTAACACTTGTTCAGAACGAAAGAAAGCACAGAGCCCCAGATTTTATGTTGTCCTGGAGAGCTTGCAGAGCACTGGGGAAAGGCAGGCAGAGAATTCCCTGCTAGCACCTTCTCTGTGCCTGGGAAGCACAAGTGTTCACATTGCTTCGCAGAATCGCTTTTGTGCAGAAAACAGTAACACTTGTTCAGAACGAAAGAAAGCACAGAGCCCCAGATTTTATGTTGTCCTGGAGAGCTTGCAGAGCACTGGGGAAAGGCAGGCAGAGAATTCCCTGCTAGCACCTTCTCTGTGCCTGGGAAGCACAAGTGTTCACATTGCTTCGCAGAATCGCTTTTGTGCAGAAAACAGTAACACTTGTTCAGAACGAAAGAAAGCACAGAGCCCCAGATTTGCTGTTGTCCTGGAGAGCTTGCAGAGCACTGGGGAAAGGCAGGCAGAGAATTCCCTGCTAGCACCTTCTCTGTGCCTGGGAAGCACAAGTGTTCACATTGCTTCGCAGAATCGCTTTTGTGCAGAAAACAGTAACACTTGTTCAGAACGAAAGAAAGCACAGAGCCCCAGATTTTATGTTGTCCTGGAGAGCTTGCAGAGCACTGGGGAAAGGCAGGCAGAGAATTCCCTGCTAGCACCTTCTCTGTGCCTGGGAAGCACAAGTGTTCACATTGCTTCGCAGAATCGCTTTTGTGCAGAAAACAGTAACACTTGTTCAGAACGAAAGAAAGCACAGAGCCCCAGATTTTATGTTGTCCTGGAGAGCTTGCAGAGCACTGGGGAAAGGCAGGCAGAGAATTCCCTGCTAGCACCTTGTCTGTGCCTGGGAAGCAGAAGTGTTCACATTGCTTCGCAGAATCGCTTTTGTGCAGAAAACAGTAACACTTGTTCAGAACGAAAGAAAGCACAGAGCCCCAGATTTGCTGTTGTCCTGGAGAGCTTGCAGAGCACTGGGGAAAGGCAGGCAGAGAATTCCCTGCTAGCACCTTCTCTGTGCCTGTTCACATTGCTTCGCAGAATCGCTTTTGTGCAGAAAACAGTAACACTTGTTCAGAACGAAAGAAAGCACAGAGCCCCAGATTTTATGTTGTCCTGGAGAGCTTGCAGAGCACTGGGGAAAGGCAGGCAGAGAATTCCCTGCTAGCACCTTCTCTGTGCCTGTTCACATTGCTTGGCAGAATCGCTTTTGTGCAGAAAACAGTAACACTTGTTCAGAACGAAAGAAAGCACAGAGCCCCAGATTTGCTGTTGTCCTGGAGAGCTTGCAGAGCACTGGGGAAAGGCAGGCAGAGAATTCCCTGCTAGCACCTTCTCTGTGCCTGGGAAGCACAAGTGTTCACATTGCTTCGCAGAATCGCTTTTGTGCAGAAAACACTAACACTTGTTCAGAACAAAAGAAAGCACAGAGCCCCAGATTTTATGTTGTCCTGGAGAGCTTGCAGAGCACTGGGGAAAGGCAGGCAGAGAATTCCCTGCTAGCACCTTCTCTGTGCCTGGGAAGCACAAGTGTTCACATTGCTTCGCAGAATCGCTTTTGTGCAGAAAACAGTAACACTTGTTCAGAACGAAAGAAAGCACAGAGCCCCAGATTTTATGTTGTCCTGGAGAGCTTGCAGAGCACTGGGGAAAGGCAGGCAGAGAATTCCCTGCTAGCACCTTGTCTGTGCCTGGGAAGCAGAAGTGTTCACATTGCTTCGCAGAATCGCTTTTGTGCAGAAAACAGTAACACTTGTTCAGAACGAAAGAAAGCACAGAGCCCCAGATTTGCTGTTGTCCTGGAGAGCTTGCAGAGCACTGGGGAAAGGCAGGCAGAGAATTCCCTGCTAGCACCTTCTCTGTGCCTGGGAAGCACAAGTGTTCACATTGCTTCGCAGAATCGCTTTTGTGCAGAAAACAGTAACACTTGTTCAGAACGAAAGAAAGCACAGAGCCCCAGATTTTATGTTGTCCTGGAGAGCTTGCAGAGCACTGGGGAAAGGCAGGCAGAGAATTCCCTGCTAGCACCTTCTCTGTGCCTGGGAAGCACAAGTGTTCACATTGCTTCGCAGAATCGCTTTTGTGCAGAAAACACTAACACTTGTTCAGAACAAAAGAAAGCACAGAGCCCCAGATTTGCTGTTGTCCTGGAGAGCTTGCAGAGCACTGGGGAAAGGCAGGCAGAGAATTCCCTGCTAGCACCTTCTCTGTGCCTGGGAAGCACAAGTGTTCACATTGCTTCGCAGAATCGCTTTTGTGCAGAAAACAGTAACACTTGTTCAGAACGAAAGAAAGCACAGAGCCCCAGATTTTATGTTGTCCTGGAGAGCTTGCAGAGCACTGGGGAAAGGCAGGCAGAGAATTCCCTGCTAGCACCTTGTCTGTGCCTGGGAAGCAGAAGTGTTCACATTGCTTCGCAGAATCGCTTTTGTGCAGAAAACAGTAACACTTGTTCAGAACGAAAGAAAGCACAGAGCCCCAGATTTGCTGTTGTCCTGGAGAGCTTGCAGAGCACTGGGGAAAGGCAGGCAGAGAATTCCCTGCTAGCACCTTCTCTGTGCCTGTTCACATTGCTTCGCAGAATCGCTTTTGTGCAGAAAACAGTAACACTTGTTCAGAACGAAAGAAAGCACAGAGCCCCAGATTTTATGTTGTCCTGGAGAGCTTGCAGAGCACTGGGGAAAGGCAGGCAGAGAATTCCCTGCTAGCACCTTCTCTGTGCCTGTTCACATTGCTTGGCAGAATCGCTTTTGTGCAGAAAACAGTAACACTTGTTCAGAACGAAAGAAAGCACAGAGCCCCAGATTTGCTGTTGTCCTGGAGAGCTTGCAGAGCACTGGGGAAAGGCAGGCAGAGAATTCCCTGCTAGCACCTTCTCTGTGCCTGGGAAGCACAAGTGTTCACATTGCTTCGCAGAATCGCTTTTGTGCAGAAAACAGTAACACTTGTTCAGAACGAAAGAAAGCACAGAGCCCCAGATTTTATGTTGTCCTGGAGAGCTTGCAGAGCACTGGGGAAAGGCAGGCAGAGAATTCCCTGCTAGCACCTTCTCTGTGCCTGGGAAGCACAAGTGTTCACATTGCTTCGCAGAATCGCTTTTGTGCAGAAAACAGTAACACTTGTTCAGAACGAAAGAAAGCACAGAGCCCCAGATTTTATGTTGTCCTGGAGAGCTTGCAGAGCACTGGGGAAAGGCAGGCAGAGAATTCCCTGCTAGCACCTTGTCTGTGCCTGGGAAGCAGAAGTGTTCACATTGCTTCGCAGAATCGCTTTTGTGCAGAAAACAGTAACACTTGTTCAGAACGAAAGAAAGCACAGAGCCCCAGATTTGCTGTTGTCCTGGAGAGCTTGCAGAGCACTGGGGAAAGGCAGGCAGAGAATTCCCTGCTAGCACCTTCTCTGTGCCTGGGAAGCACAAGTGTTCACATTGCTTCGCAGAATCGCTTTTGTGCAGAAAACAGTAACACTTGTTCAGAACGAAAGAAAGCACAGAGCCCCAGATTTTATGTTGTCCTGGAGAGCTTGCAGAGCACTGGGGAAAGGCAGGCAGAGAATTCCCTGCTAGCACCTTCTCTGTGCCTGGGAAGCACAAGTGTTCACATTGCTTCGCAGAATCGCTTTTGTGCAGAAAACACTAACACTTGTTCAGAACAAAAGAAAGCACAGAGCCCCAGATTTGCTGTTGTCCTGGAGAGCTTGCAGAGCACTGGGGAAAGGCAGGCAGAGAATTCCCTGCTAGCACCTTCTCTGTGCCTGGGAAGCACAAGTGTTCACATTGCTTCGCAGAATCGCTTTTGTGCAGAAAACAGTAACACTTGTTCAGAACGAAAGAAAGCACAGAGCCCCAGATTTTATGTTGTCCTGGAGAGCTTGCAGAGCACTGGGGAAAGGCAGGCAGAGAATTCCCTGCTAGCACCTTGTCTGTGCCTGGGAAGCACAAGTGTTCACATTGCTTCGCAGAATCGCTTTTGTGCAGAAAACAGTAACACTTGTTCAGAACGAAAGAAAGCACAGAGCCCCAGATTTGCTGTTGTCCTGGAGAGCTTGCAGAGCACTGGGGAAAGGCAGGCAGAGAATTCCCTGCTAGCACCTTCTCTGTGCCTGTTCACATTGCTTCGCAGAATCGCTTTTGTGCAGAAAACAGTAACACTTGTTCAGAACGAAAGAAAGCACAGAGCCCCAGATTTTATGTTGTCCTGGAGAGCTTGCAGAGCACTGGGGAAAGGCAGGCAGAGAATTCCCTGCTAGCACCTTCTCTGTGCCTGTTCACATTGCTTGGCAGAATCGCTTTTGTGCAGAAAACAGTAACACTTGTTCAGAACGAAAGAAAGCACAGAGCCCCAGATTTGCTGTTGTCCTGGAGAGCTTGCAGAGCACTGGGGAAAGGCAGGCAGAGAATTCCCTGCTAGCACCTTCTCTGTGCCTGGGAAGCACAAGTGTTCACATTGCTTCGCAGAATCGCTTTTGTGCAGAAAACAGTAACACTTGTTCAGAACGAAAGAAAGCACAGAGCCCCAGATTTTATGTTGTCCTGGAGAGCTTGCAGAGCACTGGGGAAAGGCAGGCAGAGAATTCCCTGCTAGCACCTTCTCTGTGCCTGGGAAGCACAAGTGTTCACATTGCTTCGCAGAATCGCTTTTGTGCAGAAAACACTAACACTTGTTCAGAACAAAAGAAAGCACAGAGCCCCAGATTTGCTGTTGTCCTGGAGAGCTTGCAGAGCACTGGGGAAAGGCAGGCAGAGAATTCCCTGCTAGCACCTTCTCTGTGCCTGGGAAGCACAAGTGTTCACATTGCTTCGCAGAATCGCTTTTGTGCAGAAAACAGTAACACTTGTTCAGAACGAAAGAAAGCACAGAGCCCCAGATTTTATGTTGTCCTGGAGAGCTTGCAGAGCACTGGGGAAAGGCAGGCAGAGAATTCCCTGCTAGCACCTTGTCTGTGCCTGGGAAGCAGAAGTGTTCACATTGCTTCGCAGAATCGCTTTTGTGCAGAAAACAGTAACACTTGTTCAGAACGAAAGAAAGCACAGAGCCCCAGATTTGCTGTTGTCCTGGAGAGCTTGCAGAGCACTGGGGAAAGGCAGGCAGAGAATTCCCTGCTAGCACCTTCTCTGTGCCTGTTCACATTGCTTCGCAGAATCGCTTTTGTGCAGAAAACAGTAACACTTGTTCAGAACGAAAGAAAGCACAGAGCCCCAGATTTTATGTTGTCCTGGAGAGCTTGCAGAGCACTGGGGAAAGGCAGGCAGAGAATTCCCTGCTAGCACCTTCTCTGTGCCTGTTCACATTGCTTGGCAGAATCGCTTTTGTGCAGAAAACAGTAACACTTGTTCAGAACGAAAGAAAGCACAGAGCCCCAGATTTGCTGTTGTCCTAGAGAGCTTGCAGAGCACTGGGGAAAGGCAGGCAGAGAATTCCCTGCTAGCACCTTCTCTGTGCCTGTTCACATTGCTTCGCAGAATCGCTTTTGTGCAGAAAACACTAACACTTGTTCAGAACAAAAGAAAGCACAGAGCCCCAGATTTGCTGTTGTCCTGGAGAGCTTGCAGAGCACTGGGGAAAGGCAGGCAGAGAATTCCCTGCTAGCACCTTGTCTGTGCCTGGGAAGCAGAAGTGTTCACATTGCTTCGCAGAATCGCTTTTGTGCAGAAAACAGTAACACTTGTTCAGAACGAAAGAAAGCACAGAGCCCCAGATTTGCTGTTGTCCTGGAGAGCTTGCAGAGCACTGGGGAAAGGCAGGCAGAGAATTCCCTGCTAGCACCTTGTCTGTGCCTGGGAAGCAGGAGTGTTCACATTGCTTGGCAGAATCGCTTTTGTGCAGAAAACAGTAACACTTGTTCAGAACGAAAGAAAGCACAGAGCCCCAGATTTTATGTTGTCCTGGAGAGCTTGCAGAGCACTGGGGAAAGGCAGGCAGAGAATTCCCTGCTAGCACCTTCTCTGTGCCTGGGAAGCACAAGTGTTCACATTGCTTCGCAGAATCGCTTTTGTGCAGAAAACAGTAACACTTGTTCAGAACGAAAGAAAGCACAGAGCCCCAGATTTTATGTTGTCCTGGAGAGCTTGCAGAGCACTGGGGAAAGGCAGGCAGAGAATTCCCTGCTAGCACCTTCTCTGTGCCTGGGAAGCACAAGTGTTCACATTGCTTCGCAGAATCGCTTTTGTGCAGAAAACAGTAACACTTGTTCAGAACGAAAGAAAGCACAGAGCCCCAGATTTTATGTTGTCCTGGAGAGCTTGCAGAGCACTGGGGAAAGGCAGGCAGAGAATTCCCTGCTAGCACCTTCTCTGTGCCTGTTCACATTTCTTCACAGAATCGCTTTTGTGCAGAAAACACTAACACTTGTTCAGAACGAAAGAAAGCACAGAGCCCCAGATTTGCTGTTGTCCTGGAGAGCTTGCAGAGCACTGGGGAAAGGCAGGCAGAGAATTCCCTGCTAGCACCTTCTCTGTGCCTGTTCACATTGCTTCGCAGAATCGCTTTTGTGCAGAAAACACTAACACTTGTTCAGAACAAAAGAAAGCACAGAGCCCCAGATTTGCTGTTGTCCTGGAGAGCTTGCAGAGCACTGGGGAAAGGCAGGCAGAGAATTCCCTGCTAGCACCTTCTCTGTGCCTGGGAAGCACAAGTGTTCACATTGCTTCGCAGAATCGCTTTTGTGCAGAAAACAGTAACACTTGTTCAGAACGAAAGAAAGCACAGAGCCCCAGATTTTATGTTGTCCTGGAGAGCTTGCAGAGCACTGGGGAAAGGCAGGCAGAGAATTCCCTGCTAGCACCTTCTCTGTGCCTGTTCACATTGCTTGGCAGAATCGCTTTTGTGCAGAAAACAGTAACACTTGTTCAGAACGAAAGAAAGCACAGAGCCCCAGATTTTATGTTGTCCTGGAGAGCTTGCAGAGCACTGGGGAAAGGCAGGCAGAGAATTCCCTGCTAGCACCTTCTCTGTGCCTGGGAAGCACAAGTGTTCACATTGCTTCGCAGAATCGCTTTTGTGCAGAAAACAGTAACACTTGTTCAGAACGAAAGAAAGCACAGAGCCCCAGATTTTATGTTGTCCTGGAGAGCTTGCAGAGCACTGGGGAAAGGCAGGCAGAGAATTCCCTGCTAGCACCTTCTCTGTGCCTGGGAAGCACAAGTGTTCACATTGCTTCGCAGAATCGCTTTTGTGCAGAAAACAGTAACACTTGTTCAGAACGAAAGAAAGCACAGAGCCCCAGATTTGCTGTTGTCCTGGAGAGCTTGCAGAGCACTGGGGAAAGGCAGGCAGAGAATTCCCTGCTAGCACCTTCTCTGTGCCTGGGAAGCACAAGTGTTCACATTGCTTCGCAGAATCGCTTTTGTGCAGAAAACAGTAACACTTGTTCAGAACGAAAGAAAGCACAGAGCCCCAGATTTTATGTTGTCCTGGAGAGCTTGCAGAGCACTGGGGAAAGGCAGGCAGAGAATTCCCTGCTAGCACCTTCTCTGTGCCTGGGAAGCACAAGTGTTCACATTGCTTCGCAGAATCGCTTTTGTGCAGAAAACAGTAACACTTGTTCAGAACGAAAGAAAGCACAGAGCCCCAGATTTTATGTTGTCCTGGAGAGCTTGCAGAGCACTGGGGAAAGGCAGGCAGAGAATTCCCTGCTAGCACCTTGTCTGTGCCTGGGAAGCAGAAGTGTTCACATTGCTTCGCAGAATCGCTTTTGTGCAGAAAACAGTAACACTTGTTCAGAACGAAAGAAAGCACAGAGCCCCAGATTTGCTGTTGTCCTGGAGAGCTTGCAGAGCACTGGGGAAAGGCAGGCAGAGAATTCCCTGCTAGCACCTTCTCTGTGCCTGGGAAGCACAAGTGTTCACATTGCTTCGCAGAATCGCTTTTGTGCAGAAAACAGTAACACTTGTTCAGAACGAAAGAAAGCACAGAGCCCCAGATTTTATGTTGTCCTGGAGAGCTTGCAGAGCACTGGGGAAAGGCAGGCAGAGAATTCCCTGCTAGCACCTTCTCTGTGCCTGGGAAGCACAAGTGTTCACATTGCTTCGCAGAATCGCTTTTGTGCAGAAAACACTAACACTTGTTCAGAACAAAAGAAAGCACAGAGCCCCAGATTTGCTGTTGTCCTGGAGAGCTTGCAGAGCACTGGGGAAAGGCAGGCAGAGAATTCCCTGCTAGCACCTTCTCTGTGCCTGGGAAGCACAAGTGTTCACATTGCTTCGCAGAATCGCTTTTGTGCAGAAAACAGTAACACTTGTTCAGAACGAAAGAAAGCACAGAGCCCCAGATTTTATGTTGTCCTGGAGAGCTTGCAGAGCACTGGGGAAAGGCAGGCAGAGAATTCCCTGCTAGCACCTTGTCTGTGCCTGGGAAGCACAAGTGTTCACATTGCTTCGCAGAATCGCTTTTGTGCAGAAAACAGTAACACTTGTTCAGAACGAAAGAAAGCACAGAGCCCCAGATTTTATGTTGTCCTGGAGAGCTTGCAGAGCACTGGGGAAAGGCAGGCAGAGAATTCCCTGCTAGCACCTTCTCTGTGCCTGTTCACATTGCTTGGCAGAATCGCTTTTGTGCAGAAAACAGTAACACTTGTTCAGAACGAAAGAAAGCACAGAGCCCCAGATTTTATGTTGTCCTGGAGAGCTTGCAGAGCACTGGGGAAAGGCAGGCAGAGAATTCCCTGCTAGCACCTTGTCTGTGCCTGGGAAGCACAAGTGTTCACATTGCTTCGCAGAATCGCTTTTGTGCAGAAAACAGTAACACTTGTTCAGAACGAAAGAAAGCACAGAGCCCCAGATTTGCTGTTGTCCTGGAGAGCTTGCAGAGCACTGGGGAAAGGCAGGCAGAGAATTCCCTGCTAGCACCTTCTCTGTGCCTGTTCACATTGCTTCGCAGAATCGCTTTTGTGCAGAAAACAGTAACACTTGTTCAGAACGAAAGAAAGCACAGAGCCCCAGATTTGCTGTTGTCCTGGAGAGCTTGCAGAGCACTGGGGAAAGGCAGGCAGAGAATTCCCTGCTAGCACCTTCTCTGTGCCTGGGAAGCACAAGTGTTCACATTGCTTCGCAGAATCGCTTTTGTGCAGAAAACAGTAACACTTGTTCAGAACGAAAGAAAGCACAGAGCCCCAGATTTTATGTTGTCCTGGAGAGCTTGCAGAGCACTGGGGAAAGGCAGGCAGAGAATTCCCTGCTAGCACCTTCTCTGTGCCTGGGAAGCACAAGTGTTCACATTGCTTCGCAGAATCGCTTTTGTGCAGAAAACAGTAACACTTGTTCAGAACGAAAGAAAGCACAGAGCCCCAGATTTTATGTTGTCCTGGAGAGCTTGCAGAGCACTGGGGAAAGGCAGGCAGAGAATTCCCTGCTAGCACCTTGTCTGTGCCTGGGAAGCAGAAGTGTTCACATTGCTTCGCAGAATCGCTTTTGTGCAGAAAACAGTAACACTTGTTCAGAACGAAAGAAAGCACAGAGCCCCAGATTTGCTGTTGTCCTGGAGAGCTTGCAGAGCACTGGGGAAAGGCAGGCAGAGAATTCCCTGCTAGCACCTTCTCTGTGCCTGGGAAGCACAAGTGTTCACATTGCTTCGCAGAATCGCTTTTGTGCAGAAAACAGTAACACTTGTTCAGAACGAAAGAAAGCACAGAGCCCCAGATTTTATGTTGTCCTGGAGAGCTTGCAGAGCACTGGGGAAAGGCAGGCAGAGAATTCCCTGCTAGCACCTTCTCTGTGCCTGGGAAGCACAAGTGTTCACATTGCTTCGCAGAATCGCTTTTGTGCAGAAAACACTAACACTTGTTCAGAACAAAAGAAAGCACAGAGCCCCAGATTTGCTGTTGTCCTGGAGAGCTTGCAGAGCACTGGGGAAAGGCAGGCAGAGAATTCCCTGCTAGCACCTTCTCTGTGCCTGGGAAGCACAAGTGTTCACATTGCTTCGCAGAATCGCTTTTGTGCAGAAAACAGTAACACTTGTTCAGAACGAAAGAAAGCACAGAGCCCCAGATTTTATGTTGTCCTGGAGAGCTTGCAGAGCACTGGGGAAAGGCAGGCAGAGAATTCCCTGCTAGCACCTTGTCTGTGCCTGGGAAGCACAAGTGTTCACATTGCTTCGCAGAATCGCTTTTGTGCAGAAAACAGTAACACTTGTTCAGAACGAAAGAAAGCACAGAGCCCCAGATTTGCTGTTGTCCTGGAGAGCTTGCAGAGCACTGGGGAAAGGCAGGCAGAGAATTCCCTGCTAGCACCTTCTCTGTGCCTGTTCACATTGCTTCGCAGAATCGCTTTTGTGCAGAAAACAGTAACACTTGTTCAGAACGAAAGAAAGCACAGAGCCCCAGATTTTATGTTGTCCTGGAGAGCTTGCAGAGCACTGGGGAAAGGCAGGCAGAGAATTCCCTGCTAGCACCTTCTCTGTGCCTGTTCACATTGCTTGGCAGAATCGCTTTTGTGCAGAAAACAGTAACACTTGTTCAGAACGAAAGAAAGCACAGAGCCCCAGATTTGCTGTTGTCCTGGAGAGCTTGCAGAGCACTGGGGAAAGGCAGGCAGAGAATTCCCTGCTAGCACCTTCTCTGTGCCTGGGAAGCACAAGTGTTCACATTGCTTCGCAGAATCGCTTTTGTGCAGAAAACAGTAACACTTGTTCAGAACGAAAGAAAGCACAGAGCCCCAGATTTTATGTTGTCCTGGAGAGCTTGCAGAGCACTGGGGAAAGGCAGGCAGAGAATTCCCTGCTAGCACCTTCTCTGTGCCTGGGAAGCACAAGTGTTCACATTGCTTCGCAGAATCGCTTTTGTGCAGAAAACACTAACACTTGTTCAGAACAAAAGAAAGCACAGAGCCCCAGATTTGCTGTTGTCCTGGAGAGCTTGCAGAGCACTGGGGAAAGGCAGGCAGAGAATTCCCTGCTAGCACCTTCTCTGTGCCTGGGAAGCACAAGTGTTCACATTGCTTCGCAGAATCGCTTTTGTGCAGAAAACAGTAACACTTGTTCAGAACGAAAGAAAGCACAGAGCCCCAGATTTTATGTTGTCCTGGAGAGCTTGCAGAGCACTGGGGAAAGGCAGGCAGAGAATTCCCTGCTAGCACCTTGTCTGTGCCTGGGAAGCAGAAGTGTTCACATTGCTTCGCAGAATCGCTTTTGTGCAGAAAACAGTAACACTTGTTCAGAACGAAAGAAAGCACAGAGCCCCAGATTTGCTGTTGTCCTGGAGAGCTTGCAGAGCACTGGGGAAAGGCAGGCAGAGAATTCCCTGCTAGCACCTTCTCTGTGCCTGTTCACATTGCTTCGCAGAATCGCTTTTGTGCAGAAAACAGTAACACTTGTTCAGAACGAAAGAAAGCACAGAGCCCCAGATTTTATGTTGTCCTGGAGAGCTTGCAGAGCACTGGGGAAAGGCAGGCAGAGAATTCCCTGCTAGCACCTTCTCTGTGCCTGTTCACATTGCTTGGCAGAATCGCTTTTGTGCAGAAAACAGTAACACTTGTTCAGAACGAAAGAAAGCACAGAGCCCCAGATTTGCTGTTGTCCTAGAGAGCTTGCAGAGCACTGGGGAAAGGCAGGCAGAGAATTCCCTGCTAGCACCTTCTCTGTGCCTGTTCACATTGCTTCGCAGAATCGCTTTTGTGCAGAAAACACTAACACTTGTTCAGAACAAAAGAAAGCACAGAGCCCCAGATTTGCTGTTGTCCTGGAGAGCTTGCAGAGCACTGGGGAAAGGCAGGCAGAGAATTCCCTGCTAGCACCTTGTCTGTGCCTGGGAAGCAGAAGTGTTCACATTGCTTCGCAGAATCGCTTTTGTGCAGAAAACAGTAACACTTGTTCAGAACGAAAGAAAGCACAGAGCCCCAGATTTGCTGTTGTCCTGGAGAGCTTGCAGAGCACTGGGGAAAGGCAGGCAGAGAATTCCCTGCTAGCACCTTGTCTGTGCCTGGGAAGCAGGAGTGTTCACATTGCTTGGCAGAATCGCTTTTGTGCAGAAAACAGTAACACTTGTTCAGAACGAAAGAAAGCACAGAGCCCCAGATTTTATGTTGTCCTGGAGAGCTTGCAGAGCACTGGGGAAAGGCAGGCAGAGAATTCCCTGCTAGCACCTTCTCTGTGCCTGGGAAGCACAAGTGTTCACATTGCTTCGCAGAATCGCTTTTGTGCAGAAAACAGTAACACTTGTTCAGAACGAAAGAAAGCACAGAGCCCCAGATTTTATGTTGTCCTGGAGAGCTTGCAGAGCACTGGGGAAAGGCAGGCAGAGAATTCCCTGCTAGCACCTTCTCTGTGCCTGGGAAGCACAAGTGTTCACATTGCTTCGCAGAATCGCTTTTGTGCAGAAAACAGTAACACTTGTTCAGAACGAAAGAAAGCACAGAGCCCCAGATTTTATGTTGTCCTGGAGAGCTTGCAGAGCACTGGGGAAAGGCAGGCAGAGAATTCCCTGCTAGCACCTTCTCTGTGCCTGTTCACATTTCTTCACAGAATCGCTTTTGTGCAGAAAACACTAACACTTGTTCAGAACGAAAGAAAGCACAGAGCCCCAGATTTGCTGTTGTCCTGGAGAGCTTGCAGAGCACTGGGGAAAGGCAGGCAGAGAATTCCCTGCTAGCACCTTCTCTGTGCCTGTTCACATTGCTTCGCAGAATCGCTTTTGTGCAGAAAACACTAACACTTGTTCAGAACAAAAGAAAGCACAGAGCCCCAGATTTGCTGTTGTCCTGGAGAGCTTGCAGAGCACTGGGGAAAGGCAGGCAGAGAATTCCCTGCTAGCACCTTCTCTGTGCCTGGGAAGCACAAGTGTTCACATTGCTTCGCAGAATCGCTTTTGTGCAGAAAACAGTAACACTTGTTCAGAACGAAAGAAAGCACAGAGCCCCAGATTTTATGTTGTCCTGGAGAGCTTGCAGAGCACTGGGGAAAGGCAGGCAGAGAATTCCCTGCTAGCACCTTCTCTGTGCCTGTTCACATTGCTTGGCAGAATCGCTTTTGTGCAGAAAACAGTAACACTTGTTCAGAACGAAAGAAAGCACAGAGCCCCAGATTTTATGTTGTCCTGGAGAGCTTGCAGAGCACTGGGGAAAGGCAGGCAGAGAATTCCCTGCTAGCACCTTCTCTGTGCCTGGGAAGCACAAGTGTTCACATTGCTTCGCAGAATCGCTTTTGTGCAGAAAACAGTAACACTTGTTCAGAACGAAAGAAAGCACAGAGCCCCAGATTTTATGTTGTCCTGGAGAGCTTGCAGAGCACTGGGGAAAGGCAGGCAGAGAATTCCCTGCTAGCACCTTCTCTGTGCCTGGGAAGCACAAGTGTTCACATTGCTTCGCAGAATCGCTTTTGTGCAGAAAACAGTAACACTTGTTCAGAACGAAAGAAAGCACAGAGCCCCAGATTTTATGTTGTCCTGGAGAGCTTGCAGAGCACTGGGGAAAGTCAGGCAGAGAATTCCCTGCTAGCACCTTCTCTGTGCCTGGGAAGCAGAAGTGTTCACATTGCTTCGCAGAATCGCTTTTGTGCAGAAAACAGTAACACTTGTTCAGAACGAAAGAAAGCACAGAGCCCCAGATTTTATGTTGTCCTGGAGAGCTTGCAGAGCACTGGGGAAAGGCAGGCAGAGAATTCCCTGCTAGCACCTTCTCTGTGCCTGGGAAGCACAAGTGTTCACATTGCTTCGCAGAATCGCTTTTGTGCAGAAAACAGTAACACTTGTTCAGAACGAAAGAAAGCACAGAGCCCCAGATTTTATGTTGTCCTGGAGAGCTTGCAGAGCACTGGGGAAAGGCAGGCAGAGAATTCCCTGCTAGCACCTTCTCTGTGCCTGTTCACATTGCTTGGCAGAATCGCTTTTGTGCAGAAAACAGTAACACTTGTTCAGAACGAAAGAAAGCACAGAGCCCCAGATTTTATGTTGTCCTGGAGAGCTTGCAGAGCACTGGGGAAAGGCAGGCAGAGAATTCCCTGCTAGCACCTTCTCTGTGCCTGGGAAGCACAAGTGTTCACATTGCTTCGCAGAATCGCTTTTGTGCAGAAAACAGTAACACTTGTTCAGAACGAAAGAAAGCACAGAGCCCCAGATTTTATGTTGTCCTGGAGAGCTTGCAGAGCACTGGGGAAAGGCAGGCAGAGAATTCCCTGCTAGCACCTTGTCTGTGCCTGGGAAGCAGAAGTGTTCACATTGCTTCGCAGAATCGCTTTTGTGCAGAAAACACTAACACTTGTTCAGAACAAAAGAAAGCACAGAGCCCCAGATTTTATGTTGTCCTGGAGAGCTTGCAGAGCACTGGGGAAAGGCAGGCAGAGAATTCCCTGCTAGCACCTTCTCTGTGCCTGGGAAGCACAAGTGTTCACATTGCTTCGCAGAATCGCTTTTGTGCAGAAAACAGTAACACTTGTTCAGAACGAAAGAAAGCACAGAGCCCCAGATTTTATGTTGTCCTGGAGAGCTTGCAGAGCACTGGGGAAAGGCAGGCAGAGAATTCCCTGCTAGCACCTTCTCTGTGCCTGTTCACATTGCTTCACAGAATCGCTTTTGTGCAGAAAACACTAACACTTGTTCAGAACGAAAGAAAGCACAGAGCCCCAGATTTGCTGTTGTCCTGGAGAGCTTGCAGAGCACTGGGGAAAGGCAGGCAGAGAATTCCCTGCTAGCACCTTCTCTGTGCCTGTTCACATTGCTTCGCAGAATCGCTTTTGTGCAGAAAACACTAACACTTGTTCAGAACAAAAGAAAGCACAGAGCCCCAGATTTGCTGTTGTCCTGGAGAGCTTGCAGAGCACTGGGGAAAGGCAGGCAGAGAATTCCCTGCTAGCACCTTCTCTGTGCCTGGGAAGCACAAGTGTTCACATTGCTTCGCAGAATCGCTTTTGTGCAGAAAACAGTAACACTTGTTCAGAACGAAAGAAAGCACAGAGCCCCAGATTTTATGTTGTCCTGGAGAGCTTGCAGAGCACTGGGGAAAGGCAGGCAGAGAATTCCCTGCTAGCACCTTCTCTGTGCCTGGGAAGCACAAGTGTTCACATTGCTTCGCAGAATCGCTTTTGTGCAGAAAACAGTAACACTTGTTCAGAACGAAAGAAAGCACAGAGCCCCAGATTTTATGTTGTCCTGGAGAGCTTGCAGAGCACTGGGGAAAGGCAGGCAGAGAATTCCCTGCTAGCACCTTCTCTGTGCCTGGGAAGCACAAGTGTTCACATTGCTTCGCAGAATCGCTTTTGTGCAGAAAACAGTAACACTTGTTCAGAACGAAAGAAAGCACAGAGCCCCAGATTTTATGTTGTCCTGGAGAGCTTGCAGAGCACTGGGGAAAGGCAGGCAGAGAATTCCCTGCTAGCACCTTCTCTGTGCCTGGGAAGCACAAGTGTTCACATTGCTTCGCAGAATCGCTTTTGTGCAGAAAACAGTAACACTTGTTCAGAACGAAAGAAAGCACAGAGCCCCAGATTTTATGTTGTCCTGGAGAGCTTGCAGAGCACTGGGGAAAGGCAGGCAGAGAATTCCCTGCTAGCACCTTCTCTGTGCCTGGGAAGCACAAGTGTTCACATTGCTTCGCAGAATCGCTTTTGTGCAGAAAACAGTAACACTTGTTCAGAACGAAAGAAAGCACAGAGCCCCAGATTTGCTGTTGTCCTGGAGAGCTTGCAGAGCACTGGGGAAAGGCAGGCAGAGAATTCCCTGCTAGCACCTTCTCTGTGCCTGGGAAGCACAAGTGTTCACATTGCTTCGCAGAATCGCTTTTGTGCAGAAAACAGTAACACTTGTTCAGAACGAAAGAAAGCACAGAGCCCCAGATTTTATGTTGTCCTGGAGAGCTTGCAGAGCACTGGGGAAAGGCAGGCAGAGAATTCCCTGCTAGCACCTTCTCTGTGCCTGGGAAGCACAAGTGTTCACATTGCTTGGCAGAATCGCTTTTGTGCAGAAAACAGTAACACTTGTTCAGAACGAAAGAAAGCACAGAGCCCCAGATTTTATGTTGTCCTGGAGAGCTTGCAGAGCACTGGGGAAAGTCAGGCAGAGAATTCCCTGCTAGCACCTTCTCTGTGCCTGGGAAGCAGAAGTGTTCACATTGCTTCGCAGAATCGCTTTTGTGCAGAAAACAGTAACACTTGTTCAGAACGAAAGAAAGCACAGAGCCCCAGATTTTATGTTGTCCTGGAGAGCTTGCAGAGCACTGGGGAAAGGCAGGCAGAGAATTCCCTGCTAGCACCTTCTCTGTGCCTGTTCACATTGCTTGGCAGAATCGCTTTTGTGCAGAAAACAGTAACACTTGTTCAGAACGAAAGAAAGCACAGAGCCCCAGATTTTATGTTGTCCTGGAGAGCTTGCAGAGCACTGGGGAAAGGCAGGCAGAGAATTCCCTGCTAGCACCTTCTCTGTGCCTGGGAAGCAGAAGTGTTCACATTGCTTCGCAGAATCGCTTTTGTGCAGAAAACAGTAACACTTGTTCAGAACGAAAGAAAGCACAGAGCCCCAGATTTTATGTTGTCCTGGAGAGCTTGCAGAGCACTGGGGAAAGGCAGGCAGAGAATTCCCTGCTAGCACCTTCTCTGTGCCTGGGAAGCACAAGTGTTCACATTGCTTCGCAGAATCGCTTTTGTGCAGAAAACAGTAACACTTGTTCCGAATGAAAGAAAGCACAGAGCCCCAGATTTTATGTTGTCCTGGAGAGCTTGCAGAGCACTGGGGAAAGGCAGGCAGAGAATTCCCTGCTAGCACCTTCTCTGTGCCTGGGAAGCACAAGTGTTCACATTGCTTCGCAGAATCGCTTTTGTGCAGAAAACAGTAACACTTGTTCAGAACGAAAGAAAGCACAGAGCCCCAGATTTGCTGTTGTCCTGGAGAGCTTGCAGAGCACTGGGGAAAGGCAGGCAGAGAATTCCCTGCTAGCACCTTCTCTGTGCCTGGGAAGCACAAGTGTTCACATTGCTTCGCAGAATCGCTTTTGTGCAGAAAACAGTAACACTTGTTCAGAACGAAAGAAAGCACAGAGCCCCAGATTTTATGTTGTCCTGGAGAGCTTGCAGAGCACTGGGGAAAGGCAGGCAGAGAATTCCCTGCTAGCACCTTGTCTGTGCCTGGGAAGCAGAAGTGTTCACATTGCTTCCAGAATCGCTTTTGTGCAGAAAACAGTAACACTTGTTCAGAACGAAAGAAAGCACAGAGCCCCAGATTTTATGTTGTCCTGGAGAGCTTGCAGAGCACTGGGGAAAGGCAGGCAGAGAATTCCCTGCTAGCACCTTCTCTGTGCCTGGGAAGCACAAGTGTTCACATTGCTTCGCAGAATCGCTTTTGTGCAGAAAACAGTAACACTTGTTCAGAACGAAAGAAAGCACAGAGCCCCAGATTTTATGTTGTCCTGGAGAGCTTGCAGAGCACTGGGGAAAGGCAGGCAGAGAATTCCCTGCTAGCACCTTCTCTGTGCCTGTTCACATTGCTTCACAGAATCGCTTTTGTGCAGAAAACACTAACACTTGTTCAGAACGAAAGAAAGCACAGAGCCCCAGATTTGCTGTTGTCCTGGAGAGCTTGCAGAGCACTGGGGAAAGGCAGGCAGAGAATTCCCTGCTAGCACCTTCTCTGTGCCTGTTCACATTGCTTCGCAGAATCGCTTTTGTGCAGAAAACACTAACACTTGTTCAGAACAAAAGAAAGCACAGAGCCCCAGATTTGCTGTTGTCCTGGAGAGCTTGCAGAGCACTGGGGAAAGGCAGGCAGAGAATTCCCTGCTAGCACCTTCTCTGTGCCTGGGAAGCACAAGTGTTCACATTGCTTCGCAGAATCGCTTTTGTGCAGAAAACAGTAACACTTGTTCAGAACGAAAGAAAGCACAGAGCCCCAGATTTTATGTTGTCCTGGAGAGCTTGCAGAGCACTGGGGAAAGGCAGGCAGAGAATTCCCTGCTAGCACCTTCTCTGTGCCTGGGAAGCACAAGTGTTCACATTGCTTCGCAGAATCGCTTTTGTGCAGAAAACAGTAACACTTGTTCAGAACGAAAGAAAGCACAGAGCCCCAGATTTTATGTTGTCCTGGAGAGCTTGCAGAGCACTGGGGAAAGGCAGGCAGAGAATTCCCTGCTAGCACCTTCTCTGTGCCTGGGAAGCACAAGTGTTCACATTGCTTCGCAGAATCGCTTTTGTGCAGAAAACAGTAACACTTGTTCAGAACGAAAGAAAGCACAGAGCCCCAGATTTTATGTTGTCCTGGAGAGCTTGCAGAGCACTGGGGAAAGGCAGGCAGAGAATTCCCTGCTAGCACCTTCTCTGTGCCTGTTCACATTGCTTGGCAGAATCGCTTTTGTGCAGAAAACAGTAACACTTGTTCAGAACGAAAGAAAGCACAGAGCCCCAGATTTTATGTTGTCCTGGAGAGCTTGCAGAGCACTGGGGAAAGGCAGGCAGAGAATTCCCTGCTAGCACCTTCTCTGTGCCTGGGAAGCAGAAGTGTTCACATTGCTTCGCAGAATCGCTTTTGTGCAGAAAACAGTAACACTTGTTCAGAACGAAAGAAAGCACAGAGCCCCAGATTTTATGTTGTCCTGGAGAGCTTGCAGAGCACTGGGGAAAGGCAGGCAGAGAATTCCCTGCTAGCACCTTCTCTGTGCCTGGGAAGCACAAGTGTTCACATTGCTTCGCAGAATCGCTTTTGTGCAGAAAACAGTAACACTTGTTCCGAATGAAAGAAAGCACAGAGCCCCAGATTTTATGTTGTCCTGGAGAGCTTGCAGAGCACTGGGGAAAGGCAGGCAGAGAATTCCCTGCTAGCACCTTCTCTGTGCCTGGGAAGCACAAGTGTTCACATTGCTTCGCAGAATCGCTTTTGTGCAGAAAACAGTAACACTTGTTCAGAACGAAAGAAAGCACAGAGCCCCAGATTTGCTGTTGTCCTGGAGAGCTTGCAGAGCACTGGGGAAAGGCAGGCAGAGAATTCCCTGCTAGCACCTTCTCTGTGCCTGGGAAGCACAAGTGTTCACATTGCTTCGCAGAATCGCTTTTGTGCAGAAAACAGTAACACTTGTTCAGAACGAAAGAAAGCACAGAGCCCCAGATTTTATGTTGTCCTGGAGAGCTTGCAGAGCACTGGGGAAAGGCAGGCAGAGAATTCCCTGCTAGCACCTTCTCTGTGCCTGGGAAGCAGGAGTGTTCACATTGCTTGGCAGAATCGCTTTTGTGCAGAAAACAGTAACACTTGTTCCGAATGAAAGAAAGCACAGAGCCCCAGATTTTATGTTGTCCTGGAGAGCTTGCAGAGCACTGGGGAAAGGCAGGCAGAGAATTCCCTGCTAGCACCTTCTCTGTGCCTGGGAAGCAGAAGTGTTCACATTGCTTCGCAGAATCGCTTTTGTGCAGAAAACAGTAACACTTGTTCAGAACGAAAGAAAGCACAGAGCCCCAGATTTTATGTTGTCCTGGAGAGCTTGCAGAGCACTGGGGAAAGGCAGGCAGAGAATTCCCTGCTAGCACCTTCTCTGTGCCTGGGAAGCACAAGTGTTCACATTGCTTCGCAGAATCGCTTTTGTGCAGAAAACACTAACACTTGTTCAGAACAAAAGAAAGCACAGAGCCCCAGATTTGCTGTTGTCCTGGAGAGCTTGCAGAGCACTGGGGAAAGGCAGGCAGAGAATTCCCTGCTAGCACCTTCTCTGTGCCTGTTCACATTGCTTCGCAGAATCGCTTTTGTGCAGAAAACAGTAACACTTGTTCAGAACGAAAGAAAGCACAGAGCCCCAGATTTTATGTTGTCCTGGAGAGCTTGCAGAGCACTGGGGAAAGGCAGGCAGAGAATTCCCTGCTAGCACCTTCTGTGTGCCTGTTCACATTGCTTGGCAGAATCGCTTTTGTGCAGAAAACACTAACACTTGTTCAGAACGAAAGATAGCACAGACCCCCAGATTTGCTGTTGTCCTGGAGAGCTTGCAGAGCACTGGGGAAAGGCAGGCAGAGAATTCCCTGCTAGCACCTTCTCTGTGCCTGTTCACATTGCTTGGCAGAATCGCTTTTGTGCAGAAAACAGTAACACTTGTTCAGAACGAAAGAAAGCACAGAGCCCCAGATTTTATGTTGTCCTGGAGAGCTTGCAGAGCACTGGGGAAAGGCAGGCAGAGAATTCCCTGCTAGCACCTTGTCTGTGCCTGGGAAGCAGAAGTGTTCACATTGCTTCCAGAATCGCTTTTGTGCAGAAAACAGTAACACTTGTTCAGAACGAAAGAAAGCACAGAGCCCCAGATTTTATGTTGTCCTGGAGAGCTTGCAGAGCACTGGGGAAAGGCAGGCAGAGAATTCCCTGCTAGCACCTTCTCTGTGCCTGGGAAGCACAAGTGTTCACATTGCTTCGCAGAATCGCTTTTGTGCAGAAAACAGTAACACTTGTTCAGAACGAAAGAAAGCACAGAGCCCCAGATTTTATGTTGTCCTGGAGAGCTTGCAGAGCACTGGGGAAAGGCAGGCAGAGAATTCCCTGCTAGCACCTTCTCTGTGCCTGGGAAGCACAAGTGTTCACATTGCTTCGCAGAATCGCTTTTGTGCAGAAAACAGTAACACTTGTTCAGAACGAAAGAAAGCACAGAGCCCCAGATTTTATGTTGTCCTGGAGAGCTTGCAGAGCACTGGGGAAAGGCAGGCAGAGAATTCCCTGCTAGCACCTTGTCTGTGCCTGGGAAGCAGAAGTGTTCACATTGCTTCGCAGAATCGCTTTTGTGCAGAAAACAGTAACACTTGTTCAGAACGAAAGAAAGCACAGAGCCCCAGATTTGCTGTTGTCCTGGAGAGCTTGCAGAGCACTGGGGAAAGGCAGGCAGAGAATTCCCTGCTAGCACCTTCTCTGTGCCTGTTCACATTGCTTGGCAGAATCGCTTTTGTGCAGAAAACAGTAACACTTGTTCAGAACGAAAGAAAGCACAGAGCCCCAGATTTTATGTTGTCCTGGAGAGCTTGCAGAGCACTGGGGAAAGGCAGGCAGAGAATTCCCTGCTAGCACCTTCTCTGTGCCTGTTCACATTGCTTCGCAGAATCGCTTTTGTGCAGAAAACACTAACACTTGTTCAGAACAAAAGAAAGCACAGAGCCCCAGATTTGCTGTTGTCCTGGAGAGCTTGCAGAGCACTGGGGAAAGGCAGGCAGAGAATTCCCTGCTAGCACCTTCTCTGTGCCTGGGAAGCAGAAGTGTTCACATTGCTTGGCAGAATCGCATTTGTGCAGAAAATACTAACACTTGTTCAGAACGAAAGGAAGCACAGAGCCCCAGATTTGCTGTTGTCCTGGAGAGCTTGCAGAGCACTGGGGAAAGGCAGGCAGAGAATTCCCTGCTAGCACCTTCTGTGTGCCTGTTCACATTGCTTGGCAGAATCGCTTTTGTGCAGAAAACAGTAACACTTGTTCAGAACGAAAGAAAGCACAGAGCCCCAGATTTGCTGTTGTCCTAGAGAGCTTGCAGAGCACTGGGGAAAGGCAGGCAGAGAATTCCCTGCTAGCACCTTCTCTGTGCCTGTTCACATTGCTTCGCAGAATCGCTTTTGTGCAGAAAACACTAACACTTGTTCAGAACAAAAGAAAGCACAGAGCCCCAGATTTGCTGTTGTCCTGGAGAGCTTGCAGAGCACTGGGGAAAGGCAGGCAGAGAATTCCCTGCTAGCACCTTGTCTGTGCCTGGGAAGCAGAAGTGTTCACATTGCTTCCAGAATCGCTTTTGTGCAGAAAACAGTAACACTTGTTCAGAACGAAAGAAAGCACAGAGCCCCAGATTTTATGTTGTCCTGGAGAGCTTGCAGAGCACTGGGGAAAGGCAGGCAGAGAATTCCCTGCTAGCACCTTCTCTGTGCCTGGGAAGCACAAGTGTTCACATTGCTTCGCAGAATCGCTTTTGTGCAGAAAACAGTAACACTTGTTCAGAACGAAAGAAAGCACAGAGCCCCAGATTTTATGTTGTCCTGGAGAGCTTGCAGAGCACTGGGGAAAGGCAGGCAGAGAATTCCCTGCTAGCACCTTCTCTGTGCCTGGGAAGCACAAGTGTTCACATTGCTTCGCAGAATCGCTTTTGTGCAGAAAACAGTAACACTTGTTCAGAACGAAAGAAAGCACAGAGCCCCAGATTTTATGTTGTCCTGGAGAGCTTGCAGAGCACTGGGGAAAGGCAGGCAGAGAATTCCCTGCTAGCACCTTCTCTGTGCCTGTTCACATTGCTTCACAGAATCGCTTTTGTGCAGAAAACACTAACACTTGTTCAGAACGAAAGAAAGCACAGAGCCCCAGATTTGCTGTTGTCCTGGAGAGCTTGCAGAGCACTGGGGAAAGGCAGGCAGAGAATTCCCTGCTAGCACCTTCTCTGTGCCTGTTCACATTGCTTCGCAGAATCGCTTTTGTGCAGAAAACACTAACACTTGTTCAGAACAAAAGAAAGCACAGAGCCCCAGATTTGCTGTTGTCCTGGAGAGCTTGCAGAGCACTGGGGAAAGGCAGGCAGAGAATTCCCTGCTAGCACCTTCTCTGTGCCTGGGAAGCACAAGTGTTCACATTGCTTCGCAGAATCGCTTTTGTGCAGAAAACAGTAACACTTGTTCAGAACGAAAGAAAGCACAGAGCCCCAGATTTTATGTTGTCCTGGAGAGCTTGCAGAGCACTGGGGAAAGGCAGGCAGAGAATTCCCTGCTAGCACCTTCTCTGTGCCTGTTCACATTGCTTGGCAGAATCGCTTTTGTGCAGAAAACAGTAACACTTGTTCAGAACGAAAGAAAGCACAGAGCCCCAGATTTTATGTTGTCCTGGAGAGCTTGCAGAGCACTGGGGAAAGGCAGGCAGAGAATTCCCTGCTAGCACCTTCTCTGTGCCTGGGAAGCACAAGTGTTCACATTGCTTCGCAGAATCGCTTTTGTGCAGAAAACAGTAACACTTGTTCAGAACGAAAGAAAGCACAGAGCCCCAGATTTTATGTTGTCCTGGAGAGCTTGCAGAGCACTGGGGAAAGGCAGGCAGAGAATTCCCTGCTAGCACCTTCTCTGTGCCTGGGAAGCACAAGTGTTCACATTGCTTCGCAGAATCGCTTTTGTGCAGAAAACAGTAACACTTGTTCAGAACGAAAGAAAGCACAGAGCCCCAGATTTTATGTTGTCCTGGAGAGCTTGCAGAGCACTGGGGAAAGGCAGGCAGAGAATTCCCTGCTAGCACCTTCTCTGTGCCTGGGAAGCACAAGTGTTCACATTGCTTCGCAGAATCGCTTTTGTGCAGAAAACAGTAACACTTGTTCAGAACGAAAGAAAGCACAGAGCCCCAGATTTGCTGTTGTCCTGGAGAGCTTGCAGAGCACTGGGGAAAGGCAGGCAGAGAATTCCCTGCTAGCACCTTCTCTGTGCCTGGGAAGCAGGAGTGTTCACATTGCTTGGCAGAATCGCTTTTGTGCAGAAAACAGTAACACTTGTTCAGAACGAAAGAAAGCACAGAGCCCCAGATTTTATGTTGTCCTGGAGAGCTTGCAGAGCACTGGGGAAAGTCAGGCAGAGAATTCCCTGCTAGCACCTTCTCTGTGCCTGGGAAGCACAAGTGTTCACATTGCTTCGCAGAATCGCTTTTGTGCAGAAAACAGTAACACTTGTTCAGAACGAAAGAAAGCACAGAGCCCCAGATTTTATGTTGTCCTGGAGAGCTTGCAGAGCACTGGGGAAAGGCAGGCAGAGAATTCCCTGCTAGCACCTTCTCTGTGCCTGGGAAGCACAAGTGTTCACATTGCTTCGCAGAATCGCTTTTGTGCAGAAAACAGTAACACTTGTTCAGAACAAAAGAAAGCACAGAGCCCCAGATTTTATGTTGTCCTGGAGAGCTTGCAGAGCACTGGGGAAAGGCAGGCAGAGAATTCCCTGCTAGCACCTTCTCTGTGCCTGTTCACATTGCTTGGCAGAATCGCTTTTGTGCAGAAAACAGTAACACTTGTTCAGAACGAAAGAAAGCACAGAGCCCCAGATTTTATGTTGTCCTGGAGAGCTTGCAGAGCACTGGGGAAAGGCAGGCAGAGAATTCCCTGCTAGCACCTTCTCTGTGCCTGGGAAGCAGAAGTGTTCACATTGCTTCGCAGAATCGCTTTTGTGCAGAAAACAGTAACACTTGTTCAGAACGAAAGAAAGCACAGAGCCCCAGATTTGCTGTTGTCCTGGAGAGCTTGCAGAGCACTGGGGAAAGGCAGGCAGAGAATTCCCTGCTAGCACCTTCTCTGTGCCTGGGAAGCACAAGTGTTCACATTGCTTCGCAGAATCGCTTTTGTGCAGAAAACAGTAACACTTGTTCAGAACGAAAGAAAGCACAGAGCCCCAGATTTTATGTTGTCCTGGAGAGCTTGCAGAGCACTGGGGAAAGGCAGGCAGAGAATTCCCTGCTAGCACCTTCTCTGTGCCTGTTCACATTGCTTGGCAGAATCGCTTTTGTGCAGAAAACAGTAACACTTGTTCAGAACGAAAGAAAGCACAGAGCCCCAGATTTTATGTTGTCCTGGAGAGCTTGCAGAGCACTGGGGAAAGGCAGGCAGAGAATTCCCTGCTAGCACCTTCTCTGTGCCTGGGAAGCACAAGTGTTCACATTGCTTCGCAGAATCGCTTTTGTGCAGAAAACAGTAACACTTGTTCAGAACGAAAGAAAGCACAGAGCCCCAGATTTTATGTTGTCCTGGAGAGCTTGCAGAGCACTGGGGAAAGGCAGGCAGAGAATTCCCTGCTAGCACCTTCTCTGTGCCTGGGAAGCACAAGTGTTCACATTGCTTCGCAGAATCGCTTTTGTGCAGAAAACAGTAACACTTGTTCAGAACGAAAGAAAGCACAGAGCCCCAGATTTTATGTTGTCCTGGAGAGCTTGCAGAGCACTGGGGAAAGGCAGGCAGAGAATTCCCTGCTAGCACCTTCTCTGTGCCTGTTCACATTGCTTCGCAGAATCGCTTTTGTGCAGAAAACAGTAACACTTGTTCCGAACGAAAGAAAGCACAGAGCCCCAGATTTTATGTTGTCCTGGAGAGCTTGCAGAGCACTGGGGAAAGGCAGGCAGAGAATTCCCTGCTAGCACCTTCTCTGTGCCTGGGAAGCACAAGTGTTCACATTGCTTCGCAGAATCGCTTTTGTGCAGAAAACAGTAACACTTGTTCAGAACGAAAGAAAGCACAGAGCCCCAGATTTGCTGTTGTCCTGGAGAGCTTGCAGAGCACTGGGGAAAGGCAGGCAGAGAATTCCCTGCTAGCACCTTCTCTGTGCCTGGGAAGCACAAGTGTTCACATTGCTTCGCAGAATCGCTTTTGTGCAGAAAACAGTAACACTTGTTCAGAACGAAAGAAAGCACAGAGCCCCAGATTTTATGTTGTCCTGGAGAGCTTGCAGAGCACTGGGGAAAGGCAGGCAGAGAATTCCCTGCTAGCACCTTCTCTGTGCCTGTTCACATTGCTTGGCAGAATCGCTTTTGTGCAGAAAACACTAACACTTGTTCAGAACAAAAGAAAGCACAGAGCCCCAGATTTGCTGTTGTCCTGGAGAGCTTGCAGAGCACTGGGGAAAGGCAGGCAGAGAATTCCCTGCTAGCACCTTCTCTGTGCCTGGGAAGCAGAAGTGTTCACATTGCTTGGCAGAATCGCATTTGTGCAGAAAATACTAACACTTGTTCAGAACGAAAGGAAGCACAGAGCCCCAGATTTGCTGTTGTCCTGGAGAGCTTGCAGAGCACTGGGGAAAGGCAGGCAGAGAATTCCCTGCTAGCACCTTCTGTGTGCCTGTTCACATTGCTTGGCAGAATCGCTTTTGTGCAGAAAACAGTAACACTTGTTCAGAACGAAAGAAAGCACAGAGCCCCAGATTTGCTGTTGTCCTAGAGAGCTTGCAGAGCACTGGGGAAAGGCAGGCAGAGAATTCCCTGCTAGCACCTTCTCTGTGCCTGTTCACATTGCTTCGCAGAATCGCTTTTGTGCAGAAAACACTAACACTTGTTCAGAACAAAAGAAAGCACAGAGCCCCAGATTTGCTGTTGTCCTGGAGAGCTTGCAGAGCACTGGGGAAAGGCAGGCAGAGAATTCCCTGCTAGCACCTTCTCTGTGCCTGGGAAGCACAAGTGTTCACATTGCTTCGCAGAATCGCTTTTGTGCAGAAAACAGTAACACTTGTTCAGAACGAAAGAAAGCACAGAGCCCCAGATTTTATGTTGTCCTGGAGAGCTTGCAGAGCACTGGGGAAAGGCAGGCAGAGAATTCCCTGCTAGCACCTTCTCTGTGCCTGTTCACATTGCTTCACAGAATCGCTTTTGTGCAGAAAACACTAACACTTGTTCAGAACGAAAGAAAGCACAGAGCCCCAGATTTGCTGTTGTCCTGGAGAGCTTGCAGAGCACTGGGGAAAGGCAGGCAGAGAATTCCCTGCTAGCACCTTCTCTGTGCCTGTTCACATTGCTTCGCAGAATCGCTTTTGTGCAGAAAACACTAACACTTGTTCAGAACAAAAGAAAGCACAGAGCCCCAGATTTGCTGTTGTCCTGGAGAGCTTGCAGAGCACTGGGGAAAGGCAGGCAGAGAATTCCCTGCTAGCACCTTCTCTGTGCCTGGGAAGCACAAGTGTTCACATTGCTTCGCAGAATCGCTTTTGTGCAGAAAACAGTAACACTTGTTCAGAACGAAAGAAAGCACAGAGCCCCAGATTTTATGTTGTCCTGGAGAGCTTGCAGAGCACTGGGGAAAGGCAGGCAGAGAATTCCCTGCTAGCACCTTCTCTGTGCCTGTTCACATTGCTTCGCAGAATCGCTTTTGTGCAGAAAACAGTAACACTTGTTCAGAACGAAAGAAAGCACAGAGCCCCAGATTTTATGTTGTCCTGGAGAGCTTGCAGAGCACTGGGGAAAGGCAGGCAGAGAATTCCCTGCTAGCACCTTCTCTGTGCCTGGGAAGCACAAGTGTTCACATTGCTTCGCAGAATCGCTTTTGTGCAGAAAACAGTAACACTTGTTCAGAACGAAAGAAAGCACAGAGCCCCAGATTTTATGTTGTCCTGGAGAGCTTGCAGAGCACTGGGGAAAGTCAGGCAGAGAATTCCCTGCTAGCACCTTCTCTGTGCCTGGGAAGCAGAAGTGTTCACATTGCTTCGCAGAATCGCTTTTGTGCAGAAAACAGTAACACTTGTTCAGAACGAAAGAAAGCACAGAGCCCCAGATTTTATGTTGTCCTGGAGAGCTTGCAGAGCACTGGGGAAAGGCAGGCAGAGAATTCCCTGCTAGCACCTTCTCTGTGCCTGGGAAGCACAAGTGTTCACATTGCTTCGCAGAATCGCTTTTGTGCAGAAAACAGTAACACTTGTTCAGAACGAAAGAAAGCACAGAGCCCCAGATTTTATGTTGTCCTGGAGAGCTTGCAGAGCACTGGGGAAAGGCAGGCAGAGAATTCCCTGCTAGCACCTTCTCTGTGCCTGTTCACATTGCTTGGCAGAATCGCTTTTGTGCAGAAAACAGTAACACTTGTTCAGAACGAAAGAAAGCACAGAGCCCCAGATTTTATGTTGTCCTGGAGAGCTTGCAGAGCACTGGGGAAAGGCAGGCAGAGAATTCCCTGCTAGCACCTTCTCTGTGCCTGGGAAGCACAAGTGTTCACATTGCTTCGCAGAATCGCTTTTGTGCAGAAAACAGTAACACTTGTTCAGAACGAAAGAAAGCACAGAGCCCCAGATTTGCTGTTGTCCTGGAGAGCTTGCAGAGCACTGGGGAAAGGCAGGCAGAGAATTCCCTGCTAGCACCTTCTCTGTGCCTGGGAAGCACAAGTGTTCACATTGCTTCGCAGAATCGCTTTTGTGCAGAAAACAGTAACACTTGTTCAGAACGAAAGAAAGCACAGAGCCCCAGATTTGCTGTTGTCCTGGAGAGCTTGCAGAGCACTGGGGAAAGGCAGGCAGAGAATTCCCTGCTAGCACCTTCTCTGTGCCTGTTCACATTGCTTGGCAGAATCGCTTTTGTGCAGAAAACAGTAACACTTGTTCAGAACGAAAGAAAGCACAGAGCCCCAGATTTTATGTTGTCCTGGAGAGCTTGCAGAGCACTGGGGAAAGGCAGGCAGAGAATTCCCTGCTAGCACCTTCTCTGTGCCTGGGAAGCACAAGTGTTCACATTGCTTCGCAGAATCGCTTTTGTGCAGAAAACAGTAACACTTGTTCAGAACGAAAGAAAGCACAGAGCCCCAGATTTTATGTTGTCCTGGAGAGCTTGCAGAGCACTGGGGAAAGGCAGGCAGAGAATTCCCTGCTAGCACCTTCTCTGTGCCTGGGAAGCACAAGTGTTCACATTGCTTCGCAGAATCGCTTTTGTGCAGAAAACAGTAACACTTGTTCAGAACGAAAGAAAGCACAGAGCCCCAGATTTTATGTTGTCCTGGAGAGCTTGCAGAGCACTGGGGAAAGGCAGGCAGAGAATTCCCTGCTAGCACCTTCTCTGTGCCTGTTCACATTGCTTGGCAGAATCGCTTTTGTGCAGAAAACAGTAACACTTGTTCCGAACGAAAGAAAGCACAGAGCCCCAGATTTTATGTTGTCCTGGAGAGCTTGCAGAGCACTGGGGAAAGGCAGGCAGAGAATTCCCTGCTAGCACCTTCTCTGTGCCTGGGAAGCACAAGTGTTCACATTGCTTCGCAGAATCGCTTTTGTGCAGAAAACAGTAACACTTGTTCAGAACGAAAGAAAGCACAGAGCCCCAGATTTGCTGTTGTCCTGGAGAGCTTGCAGAGCACTGGGGAAAGGCAGGCAGAGAATTCCCTGCTAGCACCTTCTCTGTGCCTGGGAAGCACAAGTGTTCACATTGCTTGGCAGAATCGCTTTTGTGCAGAAAACAGTAACACTTGTTCAGAACGAAAGAAAGCACAGAGCCCCAGATTTTATGTTGTCCTGGAGAGCTTGCAGAGCACTGGGGAAAGGCAGGCAGAGAATTCCCTGCTAGCACCTTCTCTGTGCCTGGGAAGCACAAGTGTTCACATTGCTTCGCAGAATCGCTTTTGTGCAGAAAACAGTAACACTTGTTCAGAACGAAAGAAAGCACAGAGCCCCAGATTTTATGTTGTCCTGGAGAGCTTGCAGAGCACTGGGGAAAGGCAGGCAGAGAATTCCCTGCTAGCACCTTCTCTGTGCCTGTTCACATTGCTTGGCAGAATCGCTTTTGTGCAGAAAACAGTAACACTTGTTCAGAACGAAAGAAAGCACAGAGCCCCAGATTTTATGTTGTCCTGGAGAGCTTGCAGAGCACTGGGGAAAGGCAGGCAGAGAATTCCCTGCTAGCACCTTCTCTGTGCCTGGGAAGCACAAGTGTTCACATTGCTTCGCAGAATCGCTTTTGTGCAGAAAACAGTAACACTTGTTCAGAACGAAAGAAAGCACAGAGCCCCAGATTTGCTGTTGGCCTGGAGAGCTTGCAGAGCACTGGGGAAAGGCAGGCAGAGAATTCCCTGCTAGCACCTTCTCTGTGCCTGTTCACATTGCTTCACAGAATCGCTTTTGTGCAGAAAACACTAACACTTGTTCAGAACGAAAGAAAGCACAGAGCCCCAGATTTGCTGTTGTCCTGGAGAGCTTGCAGAGCACTGGGGAAAGGCAGGCAGAGAATTCCCTGCTAGCACCTTCTCTGTGCCTGTTCACATTGCTTCGCAGAATCGCTTTTGTGCAGAAAACACTAACACTTGTTCAGAACAAAAGAAAGCACAGAGCCCCAGATTTGCTGTTGTCCTGGAGAGCTTGCAGAGCACTGGGGAAAGGCAGGCAGAGAATTCCCTGCTAGCACCTTCTCTGTGCCTGGGAAGCACAAGTGTTCACATTGCTTCGCAGAATCGCTTTTGTGCAGAAAACAGTAACACTTGTTCAGAACGAAAGAAAGCACAGAGCCCCAGATTTTATGTTGTCCTGGAGAGCTTGCAGAGCACTGGGGAAAGGCAGGCAGAGAATTCCCTGCTAGCACCTTCTCTGTGCCTGTTCACATTGCTTGGCAGAATCGCTTTTGTGCAGAAAACAGTAACACTTGTTCAGAACGAAAGAAAGCACAGAGCCCCAGATTTTATGTTGTCCTGGAGAGCTTGCAGAGCACTGGGGAAAGGCAGGCAGAGAATTCCCTGCTAGCACCTTCTCTGTGCCTGGGAAGCACAAGTGTTCACATTGCTTCGCAGAATCGCTTTTGTGCAGAAAACAGTAACACTTGTTCAGAACGAAAGAAAGCACAGAGCCCCAGATTTTATGTTGTCCTGGAGAGCTTGCAGAGCACTGGGGAAAGTCAGGCAGAGAATTCCCTGCTAGCACCTTCTCTGTGCCTGGGAAGCAGAAGTGTTCACATTGCTTCGCAGAATCGCTTTTGTGCAGAAAACAGTAACACTTGTTCAGAACGAAAGAAAGCACAGAGCCCCAGATTTTATGTTGTCCTGGAGAGCTTGCAGAGCACTGGGGAAAGGCAGGCAGAGAATTCCCTGCTAGCACCTTCTCTGTGCCTGGGAAGCACAAGTGTTCACATTGCTTCGCAGAATCGCTTTTGTGCAGAAAACAGTAACACTTGTTCAGAACGAAAGAAAGCACAGAGCCCCAGATTTTATGTTGTCCTGGAGAGCTTGCAGAGCACTGGGGAAAGGCAGGCAGAGAATTCCCTGCTAGCACCTTCTCTGTGCCTGTTCACATTGCTTGGCAGAATCGCTTTTGTGCAGAAAACACTAACACTTGTTCAGAACGAAAGAAAGCACAGAGCCCCAGATTTTATGTTGTCCTGGAGAGCTTGCAGAGCACTGGGGAAAGGCAGGCAGAGAATTCCCTGCTAGCACCTTCTCTGTGCCTGGGAAGCACAAGTGTTCACATTGCTTCGCAGAATCGCTTTTGTGCAGAAAACAGTAACACTTGTTCAGAACGAAAGAAAGCACAGAGCCCCAGATTTTATGTTGTCCTGGAGAGCTTGCAGAGCACTGGGGAAAGGCAGGCAGAGAATTCCCTGCTAGCACCTTCTCTGTGCCTGGGAAGCACAAGTGTTCACATTGCTTCGCAGAATCGCTTTTGTGCAGAAAACAGTAACACTTGTTCAGAACGAAAGAAAGCACAGAGCCCCAGATTTTATGTTGTCCTGGAGAGCTTGCAGAGCACTGGGGAAAGGCAGGCAGAGAATTCCCTGCTAGCACCTTCTCTGTGCCTGTTCACATTGCTTGGCAGAATCGCTTTTGTGCAGAAAACAGTAACACTTGTTCAGAACGAAAGAAAGCACAGAGCCCCAGATTTTATGTTGTCCTGGAGAGCTTGCAGAGCACTGGGGAAAGGCAGGCAGAGAATTCCCTGCTAGCACCTTCTCTGTGCCTGGGAAGCACAAGTGTTCACATTGCTTCGCAGAATCGCTTTTGTGCAGAAAACAGTAACACTTGTTCAGAACGAAAGAAAGCACAGAGCCCCAGATTTTATGTTGTCCTGGAGAGCTTGCAGAGCACTGGGGAAAGGCAGGCAGAGAATTCCCTGCTAGCACCTTCTCTGTGCCTGGGAAGCACAAGTGTTCACATTGCTTCGCAGAATCGCTTTTGTGCAGAAAACAGTAACACTTGTTCAGAACGAAAGAAAGCACAGAGCCCCAGATTTTATGTTGTCCTGGAGAGCTTGCAGAGCACTGGGGAAAGGCAGGCAGAGAATTCCCTGCTAGCACCTTCTCTGTGCCTGTTCACATTGCTTCGCAGAATCGCTTTTGTGCAGAAAACAGTAACACTTGTTCCGAACGAAAGAAAGCACAGAGCCCCAGATTTTATGTTGTCCTGGAGAGCTTGCAGAGCACTGGGGAAAGGCAGGCAGAGAATTCCCTGCTAGCACCTTCTCTGTGCCTGGGAAGCACAAGTGTTCACATTGCTTCGCAGAATCGCTTTTGTGCAGAAAACAGTAACACTTGTTCAGAACGAAAGAAAGCACAGAGCCCCAGATTTGCTGTTGTCCTGGAGAGCTTGCAGAGCACTGGGGAAAGGCAGGCAGAGAATTCCCTGCTAGCACCTTCTCTGTGCCTGGGAAGCACAAGTGTTCACATTGCTTGGCAGAATCGCTTTTGTGCAGAAAACAGTAACACTTGTTCAGAACGAAAGAAAGCACAGAGCCCCAGATTTTATGTTGTCCTGGAGAGCTTGCAGAGCACTGGGGAAAGGCAGGCAGAGAATTCCCTGCTAGCACCTTCTCTGTGCCTGGGAAGCACAAGTGTTCACATTGCTTCGCAGAATCGCTTTTGTGCAGAAAACAGTAACACTTGTTCAGAACGAAAGAAAGCACAGAGCCCCAGATTTTATGTTGTCCTGGAGAGCTTGCAGAGCACTGGGGAAAGGCAGGCAGAGAATTCCCTGCTAGCACCTTCTCTGTGCCTGGGAAGCACAAGTGTTCACATTGCTTCGCAGAATCGCTTTTGTGCAGAAAACAGTAACACTTGTTCAGAACGAAAGAAAGCACAGAGCCCCAGATTTTATGTTGTCCTGGAGAGCTTGCAGAGCACTGGGGAAAGGCAGGCAGAGAATTCCCTCCTAGCACCTTCTCTGTGCCTGGGAAGCACAAGTGTTCACATTGCTTGGCAGAATCGCTTTTGTGCAGAAAACAGTAACACTTGTTCAGAACGAAAGAAAGCACAGAGCCCCAGATTTTATGTTGTCCTGGAGAGCTTGCAGAGCACTGGGGAAAGGCAGGCAGAGAATTCCCTGCTAGCACCTTCTCTGTGCCTGGGAAGCAGAAGTGTTCACATTGCTTCGCAGAATCGCTTTTGTGCAGAAAACACTAACACTTGTTCAGAACGAAAGAAAGCACAGAGCCCCAGATTTGCTGTTGTCCTAGAGAGCTTGCAGAGCACTGGGGAAAGGCAGGCAGAGAATTCCCTGCTAGCACCTTCTGTGTGCCTGTTCACATTGCTTGGCAGAATCGCTTTTGTGCAGAAAACACTAACACTTGTTCAGAACGAAAGATAGCACAGACCCCCAGATTTGCTGTTGTCCTGGAGAGCTTGCAGAGCACTGGGGAAAGGCAGGCAGAGAATTCCCTGCTAGCACCTTCTCTGTGCCTGTTCACATTGCTTCGCAGAATCGCTTTTGTGCAGAAAACAGTAACACTTGTTCAGAACGAAAGAAAGCACAGAGCCCCAGATTTTATGTTGTCCTGGAGAGCTTGCAGAGCACTGGGGAAAGGCAGGCAGAGAATTCCCTGCTAGCACCTTGTCTGTGCCTGGGAAGCAGAAGTGTTCACATTGCTTCCAGAATCGCTTTTGTGCAGAAAACAGTAACACTTGTTCAGAACGAAAGAAAGCACAGAGCCCCAGATTTTATGTTGTCCTGGAGAGCTTGCAGAGCACTGGGGAAAGGCAGGCAGAGAATTCCCTGCTAGCACCTTCTCTGTGCCTGGGAAGCACAAGTGTTCACATTGCTTCGCAGAATCGCTTTTGTGCAGAAAACAGTAACACTTGTTCAGAACGAAAGAAAGCACAGAGCCCCAGATTTTATGTTGTCCTGGAGAGCTTGCAGAGCACTGGGGAAAGGCAGGCAGAGAATTCCCTGCTAGCACCTTCTCTGTGCCTGGGAAGCACAAGTGTTCACATTGCTTCGCAGAATCGCTTTTGTGCAGAAAACAGTAACACTTGTTCAGAACGAAAGAAAGCACAGAGCCCCAGATTTTATGTTGTCCTGGAGAGCTTGCAGAGCACTGGGGAAAGGCAGGCAGAGAATTCCCTGCTAGCACCTTCTCTGTGCCTGTTCACATTGCTTCACAGAATCGCTTTTGTGCAGAAAACACTAACACTTGTTCAGAACGAAAGAAAGCACAGAGCCCCAGATTTGCTGTTGTCCTGGAGAGCTTGCAGAGCACTGGGGAAAGGCAGGCAGAGAATTCCCTGCTAGCACCTTCTCTGTGCCTGTTCACATTGCTTCGCAGAATCGCTTTTGTGCAGAAAACACTAACACTTGTTCAGAACAAAAGAAAGCACAGAGCCCCAGATTTGCTGTTGTCCTGGAGAGCTTGCAGAGCACTGGGGAAAGGCAGGCAGAGAATTCCCTGCTAGCACCTTCTCTGTGCCTGGGAAGCACAAGTGTTCACATTGCTTCGCAGAATCGCTTTTGTGCAGAAAACAGTAACACTTGTTCAGAACGAAAGAAAGCACAGAGCCCCAGATTTTATGTTGTCCTGGAGAGCTTGCAGAGCACTGGGGAAAGGCAGGCAGAGAATTCCCTGCTAGCACCTTCTCTGTGCCTGTTCACATTGCTTGGCAGAATCGCTTTTGTGCAGAAAACAGTAACACTTGTTCAGAACGAAAGAAAGCACAGAGCCCCAGATTTTATGTTGTCCTGGAGAGCTTGCAGAGCACTGGGGAAAGGCAGGCAGAGAATTCCCTGCTAGCACCTTCTCTGTGCCTGGGAAGCACAAGTGTTCACATTGCTTCGCAGAATCGCTTTTGTGCAGAAAACAGTAACACTTGTTCAGAACGAAAGAAAGCACAGAGCCCCAGATTTTATGTTGTCCTGGAGAGCTTGCAGAGCACTGGGGAAAGTCAGGCAGAGAATTCCCTGCTAGCACCTTCTCTGTGCCTGGGAAGCAGAAGTGTTCACATTGCTTCGCAGAATCGCTTTTGTGCAGAAAACAGTAACACTTGTTCAGAACGAAAGAAAGCACAGAGCCCCAGATTTTATGTTGTCCTGGAGAGCTTGCAGAGCACTGGGGAAAGGCAGGCAGAGAATTCCCTGCTAGCACCTTCTCTGTGCCTGGGAAGCACAAGTGTTCACATTGCTTCGCAGAATCGCTTTTGTGCAGAAAACAGTAACACTTGTTCAGAACGAAAGAAAGCACAGAGCCCCAGATTTTATGTTGTCCTGGAGAGCTTGCAGAGCACTGGGGAAAGGCAGGCAGAGAATTCCCTGCTAGCACCTTCTCTGTGCCTGTTCACATTGCTTGGCAGAATCGCTTTTGTGCAGAAAACAGTAACACTTGTTCAGAACGAAAGAAAGCACAGAGCCCCAGATTTTATGTTGTCCTGGAGAGCTTGCAGAGCACTGGGGAAAGGCAGGCAGAGAATTCCCTGCTAGCACCTTCTCTGTGCCTGGGAAGCACAAGTGTTCACATTGCTTCGCAGAATCGCTTTTGTGCAGAAAACAGTAACACTTGTTCAGAACGAAAGAAAGCACAGAGCCCCAGATTTGCTGTTGTCCTGGAGAGCTTGCAGAGCACTGGGGAAAGGCAGGCAGAGAATTCCCTGCTAGCACCTTCTCTGTGCCTGGGAAGCACAAGTGTTCACATTGCTTCGCAGAATCGCTTTTGTGCAGAAAACAGTAACACTTGTTCAGAACGAAAGAAAGCACAGAGCCCCAGATTTTATGTTGTCCTGGAGAGCTTGCAGAGCACTGGGGAAAGGCAGGCAGAGAATTCCCTGCTAGCACCTTCTCTGTGCCTGTTCACATTGCTTGGCAGAATCGCTTTTGTGCAGAAAACACTAACACTTGTTCAGAACGAAAGAAAGCACAGAGCCCCAGATTTTATGTTGTCCTGGAGAGCTTGCAGAGCACTGGGGAAAGGCAGGCAGAGAATTCCCTGCTAGCACCTTCTCTGTGCCTGGGAAGCACAAGTGTTCACATTGCTTCGCAGAATCGCTTTTGTGCAGAAAACAGTAACACTTGTTCAGAACGAAAGAAAGCACAGAGCCCCAGATTTTATGTTGTCCTGGAGAGCTTGCAGAGCACTGGGGAAAGGCAGGCAGAGAATTCCCTGCTAGCACCTTCTCTGTGCCTGGGAAGCACAAGTGTTCACATTGCTTCGCAGAATCGCTTTTGTGCAGAAAACAGTAACACTTGTTCCGAACGAAAGAAAGCACAGAGCCCCAGATTTTATGTTGTCCTGGAGAGCTTGCAGAGCACTGGGGAAAGGCAGGCAGAGAATTCCCTGCTAGCACCTTCTCTGTGCCTGGGAAGCACAAGTGTTCACATTGCTTCGCAGAATCGCTTTTGTGCAGAAAACAGTAACACTTGTTCAGAACGAAAGAAAGCACAGAGCCCCAGATTTGCTGTTGTCCTGGAGAGCTTGCAGAGCACTGGGGAAAGGCAGGCAGAGAATTCCCTGCTAGCACCTTCTCTGTGCCTGGGAAGCACAAGTGTTCACATTGCTTGGCAGAATCGCTTTTGTGCAGAAAACAGTAACACTTGTTCAGAACGAAAGAAAGCACAGAGCCCCAGATTTTATGTTGTCCTGGAGAGCTTGCAGAGCACTGGGGAAAGGCAGGCAGAGAATTCCCTGCTAGCACCTTCTCTGTGCCTGGGAAGCACAAGTGTTCACATTGCTTCGCAGAATCGCTTTTGTGCAGAAAACAGTAACACTTGTTCAGAACGAAAGAAAGCACAGAGCCCCAGATTTTATGTTGTCCTGGAGAGCTTGCAGAGCACTGGGGAAAGGCAGGCAGAGAATTCCCTGCTAGCACCTTCTCTGTGCCTGTTCACATTGCTTGGCAGAATCGCTTTTGTGCAGAAAACAGTAACACTTGTTCAGAACGAAAGAAAGCACAGAGCCCCAGATTTTATGTTGTCCTGGAGAGCTTGCAGAGCACTGGGGAAAGGCAGGCAGAGAATTCCCTGCTAGCACCTTCTCTGTGCCTGGGAAGCACAAGTGTTCACATTGCTTCGCAGAATCGCTTTTGTGCAGAAAACAGTAACACTTGTTCAGAACGAAAGAAAGCACAGAGCCCCAGATTTGCTGTTGGCCTGGAGAGCTTGCAGAGCACTGGGGAAAGGCAGGCAGAGAATTCCCTGCTAGCACCTTCTCTGTGCCTGTTCACATTGCTTCACAGAATCGCTTTTGTGCAGAAAACACTAACACTTGTTCAGAACGAAAGAAAGCACAGAGCCCCAGATTTGCTGTTGTCCTGGAGAGCTTGCAGAGCACTGGGGAAAGGCAGGCAGAGAATTCCCTGCTAGCACCTTGTCTGTGCCTGTTCACATTGCTTCGCAGAATCGCTTTTGTGCAGAAAACAGTAACACTTGTTCAGAACAAAAGAAAGCACAGAGCCCCAGATTTGCTGTTGTCCTGGAGAGCTTGCAGAGCACTGGGGAAAGGCAGGCAGAGAATTCCCTGCTAGCACCTTCTCTGTGCCTGGGAAGCACAAGTGTTCACATTGCTTCGCAGAATCGCTTTTGTGCAGAAAACAGTAACACTTGTTCAGAACGAAAGAAAGCACAGAGCCCCAGATTTTATGTTGTCCTGGAGAGCTTGCAGAGCACTGGGGAAAGGCAGGCAGAGAATTCCCTGCTAGCACCTTCTCTGTGCCTGTTCACATTGCTTGGCAGAATCGCTTTTGTGCAGAAAACAGTAACACTTGTTCAGAACGAAAGAAAGCACAGAGCCCCAGATTTTATGTTGTCCTGGAGAGCTTGCAGAGCACTGGGGAAAGGCAGGCAGAGAATTCCCTGCTAGCACCTTCTCTGTGCCTGGGAAGCACAAGTGTTCACATTGCTTCGCAGAATCGCTTTTGTGCAGAAAACAGTAACACTTGTTCAGAACGAAAGAAAGCACAGAGCCCCAGATTTTATGTTGTCCTGGAGAGCTTGCAGAGCACTGGGGAAAGTCAGGCAGAGAATTCCCTGCTAGCACCTTCTCTGTGCCTGGGAAGCAGAAGTGTTCACATTGCTTCGCAGAATCGCTTTTGTGCAGAAAACAGTAACACTTGTTCAGAACGAAAGAAAGCACAGAGCCCCAGATTTTATGTTGTCCTGGAGAGCTTGCAGAGCACTGGGGAAAGGCAGGCAGAGAATTCCCTGCTAGCACCTTCTCTGTGCCTGGGAAGCACAAGTGTTCACATTGCTTCGCAGAATCGCTTTTGTGCAGAAAACAGTAACACTTGTTCAGAACGAAAGAAAGCACAGAGCCCCAGATTTTATGTTGTCCTGGAGAGCTTGCAGAGCACTGGGGAAAGGCAGGCAGAGAATTCCCTGCTAGCACCTTCTCTGTGCCTGTTCACATTGCTTGGCAGAATCGCTTTTGTGCAGAAAACAGTAACACTTGTTCAGAACGAAAGAAAGCACAGAGCCCCAGATTTTATGTTGTCCTGGAGAGCTTGCAGAGCACTGGGGAAAGGCAGGCAGAGAATTCCCTGCTAGCACCTTCTCTGTGCCTGGGAAGCACAAGTGTTCACATTGCTTCGCAGAATCGCTTTTGTGCAGAAAACAGTAACACTTGTTCAGAACGAAAGAAAGCACAGAGCCCCAGATTTGCTGTTGTCCTGGAGAGCTTGCAGAGCACTGGGGAAAGGCAGGCAGAGAATTCCCTGCTAGCACCTTCTCTGTGCCTGGGAAGCACAAGTGTTCACATTGCTTCGCAGAATCGCTTTTGTGCAGAAAACAGTAACACTTGTTCAGAACGAAAGAAAGCACAGAGCCCCAGATTTTATGTTGTCCTGGAGAGCTTGCAGAGCACTGGGGAAAGGCAGGCAGAGAATTCCCTGCTAGCACCTTCTCTGTGCCTGTTCACATTGCTTGGCAGAATCGCTTTTGTGCAGAAAACAGTAACACTTGTTCAGAACGAAAGAAAGCACAGAGCCCCAGATTTTATGTTGTCCTGGAGAGCTTGCAGAGCACTGGGGAAAGGCAGGCAGAGAATTCCCTGCTAGCACCTTCTCTGTGCCTGGGAAGCACAAGTGTTCACATTGCTTCGCAGAATCGCTTTTGTGCAGAAAACAGTAACACTTGTTCAGAACGAAAGAAAGCACAGAGCCCCAGATTTTATGTTGTCCTGGAGAGCTTGCAGAGCACTGGGGAAAGGCAGGCAGAGAATTCCCTGCTAGCACCTTCTCTGTGCCTGGGAAGCACAAGTGTTCACATTGCTTCGCAGAATCGCTTTTGTGCAGAAAACAGTAACACTTGTTCAGAACGAAAGAAAGCACAGAGCCCCAGATTTTATGTTGTCCTGGAGAGCTTGCAGAGCACTGGGGAAAGGCAGGCAGAGAATTCCCTGCTAGCACCTTCTCTGTGCCTGTTCACATTGCTTCGCAGAATCGCTTTTGTGCAGAAAACAGTAACACTTGTTCCGAACGAAAGAAAGCACAGAGCCCCAGATTTTATGTTGTCCTGGAGAGCTTGCAGAGCACTGGGGAAAGGCAGGCAGAGAATTCCCTGCTAGCACCTTCTCTGTGCCTGGGAAGCACAAGTGTTCACATTGCTTCGCAGAATCGCTTTTGTGCAGAAAACAGTAACACTTGTTCAGAACGAAAGAAAGCACAGAGCCCCAGATTTGCTGTTGTCCTGGAGAGCTTGCAGAGCACTGGGGAAAGGCAGGCAGAGAATTCCCTGCTAGCACCTTCTCTGTGCCTGGGAAGCACAAGTGTTCACATTGCTTGGCAGAATCGCTTTTGTGCAGAAAACAGTAACACTTGTTCAGAACGAAAGAAAGCACAGAGCCCCAGATTTTATGTTGTCCTGGAGAGCTTGCAGAGCACTGGGGAAAGGCAGGCAGAGAATTCCCTGCTAGCACCTTCTCTGTGCCTGGGAAGCACAAGTGTTCACATTGCTTCGCAGAATCGCTTTTGTGCAGAAAACAGTAACACTTGTTCAGAACGAAAGAAAGCACAGAGCCCCAGATTTTATGTTGTCCTGGAGAGCTTGCAGAGCACTGGGGAAAGGCAGGCAGAGAATTCCCTGCTAGCACCTTCTCTGTGCCTGTTCACATTGCTTGGCAGAATCGCTTTTGTGCAGAAAACAGTAACACTTGTTCAGAACGAAAGAAAGCACAGAGCCCCAGATTTTATGTTGTCCTGGAGAGCTTGCAGAGCACTGGGGAAAGGCAGGCAGAGAATTCCCTGCTAGCACCTTCTCTGTGCCTGGGAAGCACAAGTGTTCACATTGCTTCGCAGAATCGCTTTTGTGCAGAAAACAGTAACACTTGTTCAGAACGAAAGAAAGCACAGAGCCCCAGATTTGCTGTTGGCCTGGAGAGCTTGCAGAGCACTGGGGAAAGGCAGGCAGAGAATTCCCTGCTAGCACCTTCTCTGTGCCTGGGAAGCAGAAGTGTTCACATTGCTTCGCAGAATCGCTTTTGTGCAGAAAACAGTAACACTTGTTCAGAACGAAAGAAAGCACAGAGCCCCAGATTTTATGTTGTCCTGGAGAGCTTGCAGAGCACTGGGGAAAGGCAGGCAGAGAATTCCCTGCTAGCACCTTCTCTGTGCCTGGGAAGCACAAGTGTTCACATTGCTTCGCAGAATCGCTTTTGTGCAGAAAACAGTAACACTTGTTCAGAACGAAAGAAAGCACAGAGCCCCAGATTTTATGTTGTCCTGGAGAGCTTGCAGAGCACTGGGGAAAGGCAGGCAGAGAATTCCCTCCTAGCACCTTCTCTGTGCCTGGGAAGCACAAGTGTTCACATTGCTTCGCAGAATCGCTTTTGTGCAGAAAACAGTAACACTTGTTCAGAACGAAAGAAAGCACAGAGCCCCAGATTTTATGTTGTCCTGGAGAGCTTGCAGAGCACTGGGGAAAGGCAGGCAGAGAATTCCCTGCTAGCACCTTCTCTGTGCCTGTTCACATTGCTTGGCAGAATCGCTTTTGTGCAGAAAACAGTAACACTTGTTCAGAACGAAAGAAAGCACAGAGCCCCAGATTTTATGTTGTCCTGGACAGCTTGCAGAGCACTGGGGAAAGGCAGGCAGAGAATTCCCTGCTAGCACCTTCTCTGTGCCTGGGAAGCACAAGTGTTCACATTGCTTCGCAGAATCGCTTTTGTGCAGAAAACAGTAACACTTGTTCAGAACGAAAGAAAGCACAGAGCCCCAGATTTGCTGTTGTCCTGGAGAGCTTGCAGAGCACTGGGGAAAGGCAGGCAGAGAATTCCCTGCTAGCACCTTCTCTGTGCCTGTTCACATTGCTTCGCAGAATCGCTTTTGTGCAGAAAACAGTAACACTTGTTCAGAACGAAAGAAAGCACAGAGCCCCAGATTTGCTGTTGTCCTGGAGAGCTTGCAGAGCACTGGGGAAAGGCAGGCAGAGAATTCCCTGCTAGCACCTTCTCTGTGCCTGGGAAGCACAAGTGTTCACATTGCTTCGCAGAATCGCTTTTGTGCAGAAAACAGTAACACTTGTTCAGAACGAAAGAAAGCACAGAGCCCCAGATTTGTTGTTGTCCTGGAGAGCTTGCAGAGCACTGGGGAAAGGCAGGCAGAGAATTCCCTGCTAGCACCTTCTCTGTGCCTGGGAAGCACAAGTGTTCACATTGCTTGGCAGAATCGCTTTTGTGCAGAAAACAGTAACACTTGTTCAGAACGAAAGAAAGCACAGAGCCCCAGATTTTATGTTGTCCTGGAGAGCTTGCAGAGCACTGGGGAAAGGCAGGCAGAGAATTCCCTGCTAGCACCTTCTCTGTGCCTGGGAAGCACAAGTGTTCACATTGCTTCGCAGAATCGCTTTTGTGCAGAAAACAGTAACACTTGTTCAGAACAAAAGAAAGCACAGAGCCCCAGATTTGCTGTTGTCCTGGAGAGCTTGCAGAGCACTGGGGAAAGGCAGGCAGAGAATTCCCTGCTAGCACCTTCTCTGTGCCTGGGAAGCACAAGTGTTCACATTGCTTCGCAGAATCACTTTTGTGCAGAAAACAGTAACACTTGTTCAGAACGAAAGAAAGCACAGAGCCCCAGATTTTATGTTGTCCTGGAGAGCTTGCAGAGCACTGGGGAAAGGCAGGCAGAGAATTCCCTGCTAGCACCTTCTCTGTGCCTGGGAAGCACAAGTGTTCACATTGCTTCGCAGAATCGCTTTTGTGCAGAAAACAGTAACACTTGTTCAGAATGAAAGAAAGCACAGAGCCCCAGATTTTATGTTGTCCTGGAGAGCTTGCAGAGCACTGGGGAAAGGCAGGCAGAGAATTCCCTGCTAGCACCTTCTCTGTGCCTGGGAAGCACAAGTGTTCACATTGCTTCGCAGAATCGCTTTTGTGCAGAAAACAGTAACACTTGTTCAGAATGAAAGAAAGCACAGAGCCCCAGATTTTATGTTGTCCTGGAGAGCTTGCAGAGCACTGGGGAAAGGCAGGCAGAGAATTCCCTGCTAGCACCTTCTCTGTGCCTGGGAAGCACAAGTGTTCACATTGCTTCGCAGAATCGCTTTTGTGCAGAAAACAGTAACACTTGTTCAGAATGAAAGAAAGCACAGAGCCCCAGATTTTATGTTGTCCTGGAGAGCTTGCAGAGCACTGGGGAAAGGCAGGCAGAGAATTCCCTGCTAGCACCTTCTCTGTGCCTGGGAAGCACAAGTGTTCACATTGCTTCGCAGAATCGCTTTTGTGCAGAAAACAGTAACACTTGTTCAGAATGAAAGAAAGCACAGAGCCCCAGATTTTATGTTGTCCTGGAGAGCTTGCAGAGCACTGGGGAAAGGCAGGCAGAGAATTCCCTGCTAGCACCTTCTCTGTGCCTGGGAAGCACAAGTGTTCACATTGCTTCGCAGAATCGCTTTTGTGCAGAAAACAGTAACACTTGTTCAGAATGAAAGAAAGCACAGAGCCCCAGATTTTATGTTGTCCTGGAGAGCTTGCAGAGCACTGGGGAAAGGCAGGCAGAGAATTCCCTGCTAGCACCTTCTCTGTGCCTGGGAAGCACAAGTGTTCACATTGCTTCGCAGAATCGCTTTTGTGCAGAAAACAGTAACACTTGTTCAGAACGAAAGAAAGCACAGAGCCCCAGATTTTATGTTGTCCTGGAGAGCTTGCAGAGCACTGGGGAAAGGCAGGCAGAGAATTCCCTGCTAGCACCTTCTCTGTGCCTGTTCACATTGCTTCGCAGAATCGCTTTTGTGCAGAAAACAGTAACACTTGTTCAGAACGAAAGAAAGCACAGAGCCCCAGATTTTATGTTGTCCTGGAGAGCTTGCAGAGCACTGGGGAAAGGCAGGCAGAGAATTCCCTGCTAGCACCTTGTCTGTGCCTGTTCACATTGCTTCGCAGAATCGCTTTTGTGCAGAAAACAGTAACACTTGTTCAGAACGAAAGAAAGCACAGAGCCCCAGATTTTATGTTGTCCTGGAGAGCTTGCAGAGCACTGGGGAAAGGCAGGCAGAGAATTCCCTGCTAGCAACTTCTCTGTGCCTGGGAAGCACAAGTGTTCACATTGCTTCGCAGAATCGCTTTTGTGCAGAAAACAGTAACACTTGTTCAGAACGAAAGAAAGCACAGAGCCCCAGATTTGCTGTTGTCCTGGAGAGCTTGCAGAGCACTGGGGAAAGGCAGGCAGAGAATTCCCTGCTAGCACCTTCTCTGTGCCTGGGAAGCACAAGTGTTCACATTGCTTCGCAGAATCGCTTTTGTGCAGAAAACAGTAACACTTGTTCAGAACGAAAGAAAGCACAGAGCCCCAGATTTTATGTTGTCCTGGAGAGCTTGCAGAGCACTGGGGAAAGGCAGGCAGAGAATTCCCTGCTAGCACCTTCTCTGTGCCTGGGAAGCACAAGTGTTCACATTCCTTCGCAGAATTGCTTTTGTGCAGAAAACAGTAACACTTGTTCAGAACGAAAGAAAGCACAGAGCCCCAGATTTTATGTTGTCCTGGAGAGCTTGCAGAGCACTGGGGAAAGGCAGGCAGAGAATTCCCTGCTAGCACCTTCTCTGTGCCTGGGAAGCACAAGTGTTCACATTGCTTCGCAGAATCGCTTTTGTGCAGAAAACAGTAACACTTGTTCAGAACGAAAGAAAGCACAGAGCCCCAGATTTTATGTTGTCCTGGAGAGCTTGCAGAGCACTGGGGAAAGGCAGGCAGAGAATTCCCTGCTAGCACCTTCTCTGTGCCTGGGAAGCACAAGTGTTCACATTGCTTCGCAGAATCGCTTTTGTGCAGAAAACAGTAACACTTGTTCAGAACGAAAGAAAGCACAGAGCCCCAGATTTGCTGTTGTCCTGGAGAGCTTGCAGAGCACTGGGGAAAGGCAGGCAGAGAATTCCCTGCTAGCACCTTCTCTGTGCCTGGGAAGCACAAGTGTTCACATTGCTTCGCAGAATCGCTTTTGTGCAGAAAACAGTAACACTTGTTCAGAACGAAAGAAAGCACAGAGCCCCAGATTTTATGTTGTCCTGGAGAGCTTGCAGAGCACTGGGGAAAGGCAGGCAGAGAATTCCCTGCTAGCACCTTCTCTGTGCCTGGGAAGCACAAGTGTTCACATTGCTTCGCAGAATCGCTTTTGTGCAGAAAACAGTAACACTTGTTCAGAACGAAAGAAAGCACAGAGCCCCAGATTTGCTGTTGTCCTGGAGAGCTTGCAGAGCACTGGGGAAAGGCAGGCAGAGAATTCCCTGCTAGCACCTTCTCTGTGCCTGGGAAGCACAAGTGTTCACATTGCTTCGCAGAATCGCTTTTGTGCAGAAAACAGTAACACTTGTTCAGAACGAAAGAAAGCACAGAGCCCCAGATTTTATGTTGTCCTGGAGAGCTTGCAGAGCACTGGGGAAAGGCAGGCAGAGAATTCCCTGCTAGCACCTTCTCTGTGCCTGGGAAGCACAAGTGTTCACATTGCTTCGCAGAATCGCTTTTGTGCAGAAAACAGTAACACTTGTTCAGAACGAAAGAAAGCACAGAGCCCCAGATTTTATGTTGTCCTGGAGAGCTTGCAGAGCACTGGGGAAAGGCAGGCAGAGAATTCCCTGCTAGCACCTTCTCTGTGCCTGTTCACATTGCTTCGCAGAATCGCTTTTGTGCAGAAAACAGTAACACTTGTTCAGAACGAAAGAAAGCACAGAGCCCCAGATTTTATGTTGTCCTGGAGAGCTTGCAGAGCACTGGGGAAAGGCAGGCAGAGAATTCCCTGCTAGCACCTTCTCTGTGCCTGGGAAGCACAAGTGTTCACATTGCTTCGCAGAATCGCTTTTGTGCAGAAAACAGTAACACTTGTTCAGAACGAAAGAAAGCACAGAGCCCCAGATTTGCTGTTGTCCTGGAGAGCTTGCAGAGCACTGGGGAAAGGCAGGCAGAGAATTCCCTGCTAGCACCTTCTCTGTGCCTGGGAAGCAGAAGTGTTCACATTGCTTCGCAGAATCGCTTTTGTGCAGAAAACAGTAACACTTGTTCAGAACGAAAGAAAGCACAGAGCCCCAGATTTTATGTTGTCCTGGAGAGCTTGCAGAGCACTGGGGAAAGGCAGGCAGAAAATTCCCTGCTAGCACCTTCTCTGTGCCTGGGAAGCACAAGTGTTCACATTGCTTCGCAGAATCGCTTTTGTGCAGAAAACAGTAACACTTGTTCAGAACGAAAGAAAGCACAGAGCCCCAGATTTTATGTTGTCCTGGAGAGCTTGCAGAGCACTGGGGAAAGGCAGGCAGAGAATTCCCTGCTAGCACCTTCTCTGTGCCTGGGAAGCACAAGTGTTCACATTGCTTCGCAGAATCGCTTTTGTGCAGAAAACAGTAACACTTGTTCAGAACGAAAGAAAGCACAGAGCCCCAGATTTTATGTTGTCCTGGAGAGCTTGCAGAGCACTGGGGAAAGGCAGGCAGAGAATTCCCTGCTAGCACCTTCTCTGTGCCTGGGAAGCAGAAGTGTTCACATTGCTTCGCAGAATCGCTTTTGTGCAGAAAACAGTAACACTTGTTCAGAACGAAAGAAAGCACAGAGCCCCAGATTTGCTGTTGGCCTGGAGAGCTTGCAGAGCACTGGGGAAAGGCAGGCAGAGAATTCCCTGCTAGCACCTTCTCTGTGCCTGGGAAGCACAAGTGTTCACATTGCTTCGCAGAATCGCTTTTGTGCAGAAAACAGTAACACTTGTTCAGAACGAAAGAAAGCACAGAGCCCCAGATTTGCTGTTGGCCTGGAGAGCTTGCAGAGCACTGGGGAAAGGCAGGCAGAGGATTCCCTGCTAGCACCTTCTCTGTGCCTGGGAAGCAGAAGTGTTCACATTGCTTCGCAGAATCGCTTTTGTGCAGAAAACAGTAACACTTGGTCAGAACGAAAGAAAGCACAGAGCCCCAGATTTTATGTTGTCCTGGAGAGCTTGCAGAGCACTGGGGAAAGGCAGGCAGAGAATTCCCTGCTAGCACCTTCTCTGTGCCTGGGAAGCACAAGTGTTCACATTGCTTCGCAGAATCGCTTTTGTGCAGAAAACAGTAACACTTGTTCAGAACGAAAGAAAGCACAGAGCCCCAGATTTTATGTTGTCCTGGAGAGCTTGCAGAGCACTGGGGAAAGGCAGGCAGAGAATTCCCTGCTAGCACCTTCTCTGTGCCTGGGAAGCACAAGTGTTCACATTGCTTCGCAGAATCGCTTTTGTGCAGAAAACAGTAACACTTGTTCAGAATGAAAGAAAGCACAGAGCCCCAGATTTTATGTTGTCCTGGAGAGCTTGCAGAGCACTGGGGAAAGGCAGGCAGAGAATTCCCTCCTAGCACCTTCTCTGTGCCTGGGAAGCACAAGTGTTCACATTGCTTCGCAGAATCGCTTTTGTGCAGAAAACAGTAACACTTGTTCAGAACGAAAGAAAGCACAGAGCCCCAGATTTTATGTTGTCCTGGAGAGCTTGCAGAGCACTGGGGAAAGGCAGGCAGAGAATTCCCTGCTAGCACCTTCTCTGTGCCTGTTCACATTGCTTGGCAGAATCGCTTTTGTGCAGAAAACAGTAACACTTGTTCAGAACGAAAGAAAGCACAGAGCCCCAGATTTTATGTTGTCCTGGACAGCTTGCAGAGCACTGGGGAGGCAGGCAGAGAATTCCCTGCTAGCACCTTCTCTGTGCCTGGGAAGCACAAGTGTTCACATTGCTTCGCAGAATCGCTTTTGTGCAGAAAACAGTAACACTTGTTCAGAACGAAAGAAAGCACAGAGCCCCAGATTTTATGTTGTCCTGGAGAGCTTGCAGAGCACTGGGGAAAGGCAGGCAGAGAATTCCTGCTAGCACCTTGTCTGTGCCTGTTCACATTGCTTCGCAGAATCGCTTTTGTGCAGAAAACAGTAACACTTGTTCAGAACGAAAGAAAGCACAGAGCCCCAGATTTTATGTTGTCCTGGAGAGCTTGCAGAGCACTGGGGAAAGGCAGGCAGAGAATTCCCTGCTAGCAACTTCTCTGTGCCTGGGAAGCACAAGTGTTCACATTGCTTCGCAGAATCGCTTTTGTGCAGAAAACAGTAACACTTGTTCAGAACGAAAGAAAGCACAGAGCCCCAGATTTGCTGTTGTCCTGGAGAGCTTGCAGAGCACTGGGGAAAGGCAGGCAGAGAATTCCCTGCTAGCACCTTCTCTGTGCCTGGGAAGCACAAGTGTTCACATTGCTTCGCAGAATCGCTTTTGTGCAGAAAACAGTAACACTTGTTCAGAACGAAAGAAAGCACAGAGCCCCAGATTTTATGTTGTCCTGGAGAGCTTGCAGAGCACTGGGAAAGGCAGGCAGAGAATTCCCTGCTAGCACCTTCTCTGTGCCTGGGAAGCACAAGTGTTCACATTCCTTCGCAGAATTGCTTTTGTGCAGAAAACAGTAACACTTGTTCAGAACGAAAGAAAGCACAGAGCCCCAGATTTGCTGTTGTCCTGGAGAGCTTGCAGAGCACTGGGGAAAGGCAGGCAGAGAATTCCCTGCTAGCACCTTCTCTGTGCCTGGGAAGCACAAGTGTTCACATTGCTTGGCAGAATCGCTTTTGTGCAGAAAACAGTAACACTTGTTCAGAACGAAAGAAAGCACAGAGCCCCAGATTTTATGTTGTCCTGGACAGCTTGCAGAGCACTGGGGAAAGGCAGGCAGAGAATTCCCTGCTAGCACCTTCTCTGTGCCTGGAAGCACAAGTGTTCACATTGCTTCGCAGAATCGCTTTTGTGCAGAAAACAGTAACACTTGTTCAGAACGAAAGAAAGCACAGAGCCCCAGATTTGCTGTTGGCCTGGAGAGCTTGCAGAGCACTGGGGAAAGGCAGGCAGAGAATTCCCTGCTAGCACCTTCTCTGTGCCTGGGAAGCACAAGTGTTCACATTGCTTCGCAGAATCGCTTTTGTGCAGAAAACAGTAACACTTGTTCAGAACGAAAGAAAGCACAGAGCCCCAGATTTTATGTTGTCCTGGAGAGCTTGCAGAGCACTGGGGAAAGGCAGGCAGAGAATTCCCTGCTAGCACCTTCTCTGTGCCTGTTCACATTGCTTCGCAGAATCGCTTTTGTGCAGAAAACAGTAACACTTGTTCAGAATGAAAGAAAGCACAGAGCCCCAGATTTTATGTTGTCCTGGAGAGCTTGCAGAGCACTGGGGAAAGGCAGGCAGAGAATTCCCTGCTAGCACCTTCTCTGTGCCTGGGAAGCACAAGTGTTCACATTGCTTCGCAGAATCGCTTTTGTGCAGAAAACAGTAACACTTGTTCAGAACGAAAGAAAGCACAGAGCCCCAGATTTGCTGTTGTCCTGGAGAGCTTGCAGAGCACTGGGGAAAGGCAGGCAGAGAATTCCCTGCTAGCACCTTCTCTGTGCCTGGGAAGCACAAGTGTTCACATTGCTTCGCAGAATCGCTTTTGTGCAGAAAACAGTAACACTTGTTCAGAACGAAAGAAAGCACAGAGCCCAGATTTTATGTTGTCCTGGAGAGCTTGCAGAGCACTGGGGAAAGGCAGGCAGAGAATTCCCTGCTAGCACCTTCTCTGTGCCTGGGAAGCACAAGTGTTCACATTGCTTCGCAGAATCGCTTTTGTGCAGAAAACAGTAACACTTGTTCAGAATGAAAGAAAGCACAGAGCCCCAGATTTTATGTTGTCCTGGAGAGCTTGCAGAGCACTGGGGAAAGGCAGGCAGAGAATTCCCTCCTAGCACCTTCTCTGTGCCTGGGAAGCACAAGTGTTCACATTGCTTCGCAGAATCGCTTTTGTGCAGAAAACAGTAACACTTGTTCAGAACGAAAGAAAGCACAGAGCCCCAGATTTTATGTTGTCCTGGAGAGCTTGCAGAGCACTGGGGAAAGGCAGGCAGAGAATTCCCTGCTAGCACCTTCTCTGTGCCTGTTCACATTGCTTGGCAGAATCGCTTTTGTGCAGAAAACAGTAACACTTGTTCAGAACGAAAGAAAGCACAGAGCCCCAGATTTTATGTTGTCCTGGACAGCTTGCAGAGCACTGGGGAAAGGCAGGCAGAGAATTCCCTGCTAGCACCTTCTCTGTGCCTGGGAAGCACAAGTGTTCACATTGCTTCGCAGAATCGCTTTTGTGCAGAAAAACAGTAACACTTGTTCAGAACGAAAGAAAGCACAGAGCCCCAGATTTTATGTTGTCCTGGAGAGCTTGCAGAGCACTGGGGAAAGGCAGGCAGAGAATTCCCTGCTAGCACCTTCTCTGTGCCTGTTCACATTGCTTCGCAGAATCGCTTTTGTGCAGAAAACAGTAACACTTGTTCAGAACGAAAGAAAGCACAGAGCCCCAGATTTTATGTTGTCCTGGAGAGCTTGCAGAGCACTGGGGAAAGGCAGGCAGAGAATTCCCTGCTAGCACCTTCTCTGTGCCTGGGAAGCACAAGTGTTCACATTGCTTCGCAGAATCGCTTTTGTGCAGAAAACAGTAACACTTGTTCAGAACGAAAGAAAGCACAGAGCCCCAGATTTGCTGTTGTCCTGGAGAGCTTGCAGAGCACTGGGGAAAGGCAGGCAGAGAATTCCCTGCTAGCACCTTCTCTGTGCCTGGAAGCACAAGTGTTCACATTGCTTCGCAGAATCGCTTTTGTGCAGAAAACAGTAACACTTGTTCAGAACGAAAGAAAGCACAGAGCCCCAGATTTTATGTTGTCCTGGAGAGCTTGCAGAGCACTGGGGAAAGGCAGGCAGAGAATTCCCTGCTAGCACCTTCTCTGTGCCTGGGAAGCACAAGTGTTCACATTGCTTCGCAGAATCGCTTTTGTGCAGAAAACAGTAACACTTGTTCAGAACGAAAGAAAGCACAGAGCCCCAGATTTGCTGTTGTCCTGGAGAGCTTGCAGAGCACTGGGGAAAGGCAGGCAGAGAATTCCCTGCTAGCACCTTCTCTGTGCCTGGGAAGCACAAGTGTTCACATTGCTTCGCAGAATCGCTTTTGTGCAGAAAACAGTAACACTTGTTCAGAACGAAAGAAAGCACAGAGCCCCAGATTTTATGTTGTCCTGGAGAGCTTGCAGAGCACTGGGGAAAGGCAGGCAGAGAATTCCCTGCTAGCACCTTCTCTGTGCCTGGGAAGCACAAGTGTTCACATTGCTTCGCAGAATCGCTTTTGTGCAGAAAACAGTAACACTTGTTCAGAATGAAAGAAAGCACAGAGCCCCAGATTTTATGTTGTCCTGGAGAGCTTGCAGAGCACTGGGGAAAGGCAGGCAGAGAATTCCCTCCTAGCACCTTCTCTGTGCCTGGGAAGCACAAGTGTTCACATTGCTTCGCAGAATCGCTTTTGTGCAGAAAACAGTAACACTTGTTCAGAACGAAAGAAAGCACAGAGCCCCAGATTTTATGTTGTCCTGGAGAGCTTGCAGAGCACTGGGGAAAGGCAGGCAGAGAATTCCCTGCTAGCACCTTCTCTGTGCCTGTTCACATTGCTTGCAGAATCGCTTTGTGCAGAAAACAGTAACACTTGTTCAGAACGAAAGAAAGCACAGAGCCCCAGATTTTATGTTGTCCTGGACAGCTTGCAGAGCACTGGGGAAAGGCAGGCAGAGAATTCCCTGCTAGCACCTTCTCTGTGCCTGGGAAGCACAAGTGTTCACATTGCTTCGCAGAATCGCTTTTGTGCAGAAAACAGTAACACTTGTTCAGAACGAAAGAAAGCACAGAGCCCCAGATTTTATGTTGTCCTGGAGAGCTTGCAGAGCACTGGGGAAAGGCAGGCAGAGAATTCCCTGCTAGCACCTTGTCTGTGCCTGTTCACATTGCTTCGCAGAATCGCTTTTGTGCAGAAAACAGTAACACTTGTTCAGAACGAAAGAAAGCACAGAGCCCCAGATTTTATGTTGTCCTGGAGAGCTTGCAGAGCACTGGGGAAAGGCAGGCAGAGAATTCCCTGCTAGCACCTTCTCTGTGCCTGGGAAGCACAAGTGTTCACATTGCTTCGCAGAATCGCTTTTGTGCAGAAAACAGTAACACTTGTTCAGAACGAAAGAAAGCACAGAGCCCCAGATTTGCTGTTGTCCTGGAGAGCTTGCAGAGCACTGGGGAAAGGCAGGCAGAGAATTCCCTGCTAGCACCTTCTCTGTGCCTGGGAAGCACAAGTGTTCACATTGCTTCGCAGAATCGCTTTTGTGCAGAAAACAGTAACACTTGTTCAGAACGAAAGAAAGCACAGAGCCCCAGATTTTCTGTTGTCCTGGAGAGCTTGCAGAGCACTGGGGAAAGGCAGGCAGAGAATTCCCTGCTAGCACCTTCTCTGTGCCTGGGAAGCACAAGTGTTCACATTGCTTCGCAGAATCGCTTTTGTGCAGAAAACAGTAACACTTGTTCAGAACGAAAGAAAGCACAGAGCCCCAGATTTGACTGTTGTCCTGGAGAGCTTGCAGAGCACTGGGGAAAGGCAGGCAGAGAATTCCCTGCTAGCACCTTCTCTGTGCCTGGAAGCACAAGTGTTCACATTGCTTCGGCAGAATCGCTTTTGTGCAGAAAACAGTAACACTTGTTCAGAACGAAAGAAAGCACAGAGCCCCAGATTTTATGTTGTCCTGGAGAGCTTGCAGAGCACTGGGGAAAGGCAGGCAGAGAATTCCCTGCTAGCACCTTCTCTGTGCCTGGGAAGCACAAGTGTTCACATTGCTTCGCAGAATCGCTTTGTGCAGAAAACAGTAACACTTGTTCAGAACGAAAGAAAGCACAGAGCCCCAGATTTGCTGTTGTCCTGGAGAGCTTGCAGAGCACTGGGGAAAGGCAGGCAGAGAATTCCCTGCTAGCACCTTCTCTGTGCCTGGGAAGCACAAGTGTTCACATTGCTTCGCAGAATCGCTTTTGTGCAGAAAACAGTAACACTTGTTCAGAACGAAAGAAAGCACAGAGCCCCAGATTTTATGTTGTCCTGGAGAGCTTGCAGAGCACTGGGGAAAGGCAGGCAGAGAATTCCCTGCTAGCACCTTCTCTGTGCCTGTTCACATTGCTTCGCAGAATCGCTTTTGTGCAGAAAACAGTAACACTTGTTCAGAACTGAAAGAAAGCACAGAGCCCCAGATTTTATGTTGTCCTGGAGAGCTTGCAGAGCACTGGGGAAAGGCAGGCAGAGAATTCCCTGCTAGCACCTTCTCTGTGCCTGGGAAGCACAAGTGTTCACATTGCTTCGCAGAATCGCTTTTGTGCAGAAAACAGTAACACTTGTTCAGAACGAAAGAAAGCACAGAGCCCCAGATTTGATGTTGTCCTGGAGAGCTTGCAGAGCACTGGGGAAAGGCAGGCAGAGAATTCCCTGCTAGCACCTTCTCTGTGCCTGGGAAGCACAAGTGTTCACATTGCTTCGCAGAATCGCTTTTGTGCAGAAAACAGTAACACTTGTTCAGAACGAAAGAAAGCACAGAGCCCCAGATTTTATGTTGTCCTGGAGAGCTTGCAGAGCACTGGGGAAAGGCAGGCAGAGAATTCCCTGCTAGCACCTTCTCTGTGCCTGGGAAGCACAAGTGTTCACATTGCTTCGCAGAATCGCTTTTGTGCAGAAAACAGTAACACTTGTTCAGAACGAAAGAAAGCACAGAGCCCCAGATTTTATGTTGTCCTGGAGAGCTTGCAGAGCACTGGGGAAAGGCAGGCAGAGAATTCCCTGCTAGCACCTTCTCTGTGCCTGGGAAGCACAAGTGTTCACATTGCTTCGCAGAATCGCTTTTGTGCAGAAAACAGTAACACTTGTTCAGAACGAAAGAAAGCACAGAGCCCCAGATTTTATGTTGTCCTGGAGAGCTTGCAGAGCACTGGGGAAAGGCAGGCAGAGAATTCCCTGCTAGCACCTTCTCTGTGCCTGAGTTCACATTGCTTCGCAGAATCGCTTTTGTGCAGAAAACAGTAACACTTGTTCAGAACGAAAGAAAGCACAGAGCCCAGATTTTATGTTGTCCTGGACAGCTTGCAGAGCACTGGGGAAAGGCAGGCAGAGAATTCCCTGCTAGCACCTTCTCTGTGCCTGGGAAGCACAAGTGTTCACATTGCTTCGCAGAATCGCTTTTGTGCAGAAAACAGTAACACTTGTTCAGAACGAAAGAAAGCACAGAGCCCCAGATTTTATGTTGTCCTGGAGAGCTTGCAGAGCACTGGGGAAAGGCAGGCAGAGAATTCCCTGCTAGCACCTTCTGTGCTGAGCCAGTGTTCACATTGCTTCGCAGAATCGCTTTTGTGCAGAAAACAGTAACACTTGTTCAGAACGAAAGAAAGCACAGAGCCCCAGATTTTATGTTGTCCTGGAGAGCTTGCAGAGCACTGGGGAAAGGCAGGCAGAGAATTCCTGCTAGCACCTTCTCTGTGCCTGGGAAGCACAAGTGTTCACATTGCTTCGCAGAATCGCTTTTGTGCAGAAAACAGTAACACTTGTTCAGAACGAAAGAAAGCACAGAGCCCCAGATTTGCTGTTGTCCTGGAGAGCTTGCAGAGCACTGGGGAAAGGCAGCAGAGAATTCCCTGCTAGCACCTTCTCTGTGCCTGGGAAGCACAAGTGTTCACATTGCTTCGCAGAATCGCTTTTGTGCAGAAAACAGTAACACTTGTTCAGAACGAAAGAAAGCACAGAGCCCCAGATTTTATGTTGTCCTGGAGAGCTTGCAGAGCACTGGGGAAAGGCAGGCAGAGAATTCCCTGCTAGCACCTTCTCTGTGCCTGGAAGCACAAGTGTTCACATTCCTTCGCAGAATTGCTTTTGTGCAGAAAACAGTAACACTTGTTCAGAACGAAAGAAAGCACAGAGCCCCAGATTTGCTGTTGTCCTGGAGAGCTTGCAGAGCACTGGGGAAAGGCAGGCAGAGAATTCCTGCTAGCACCTTCTCTGTGCCTGGGAAGCACAAGTGTTCACATTGCTTCGCAGAATCGCTTTTGTGCAGAAAACAGTAACACTTGTTCAGAACGAAAGAAAGCACAGAGCCCCAGATTTTATGTTGTCCTGGACAGCTTGCAGAGCACTGGGGAAAGGCAGGCAGAGAATTCCTGCTAGCACCTTCTCTGTGCCTGGGAAGCACAAGTGTTCACATTGCTTGGCAGAATCGCTTTTGTGCAGAAAACAGTAACACTTGTTCAGAATGAAAGAAAGCACAGAGCCCCAGATTTGCTGTTGTCCTGGAGAGCTTGCAGAGCACTGGGGAAAGGCAGGCAGAGAATTCCCTGCTAGCACCTTCTCTGTGCCTAGGAAGCACAAGTGTTTCACATTGCTTCGCAGAATCGCTTTTGTGCAGAAAACAGTAACACTTGTTCAGAACGAAAGAAAGCACAGAGCCCCAGATTTGTTGTTGTCCTGGAGAGCTTGCAGAGCACTGGGGAAAGGCAGGCAGAGAATTCCCTGCTAGCACCTTCTCTGTGCCTGGGAAGCACAAGTGTTCACATTGCTTGGCAGAATCGCTTTGTGCAGAAAACAGTAACACTTGTTCAGTAACGAAAGAAAGCACAGAGCCCAGATTTTATGTTGTCCTGGAGAGCTTGCAGAGCACTGGGGAAAGGCAGGCAGAGAATTCCCTGCTAGCACCTTCTCTGTGCCTGGGAAGCACAAGTGTTTCACATTGCTTCGCAGAATCGCTTTTTGTGCAGAAAAACAGTAACACTTGTTCAGAACGAATCAGAAAGCACAGAGCCCCAGATTTTATGTTGTCCTGGAGAGCTTGCAGAGCACTGGGAAAGGCAGCAGAGAATTCCCTGCTAGCACCTTGTCTGTGCTGTTCACATTGCTTGGCAGAATCGCTTTTGTGCAGAAAACAGT
>NW_027436887.1:0-42085 GCF_047716275.1 Strix uralensis
TGGGCTGTACTGGGCTGTGCTGTCTCATACTGGTCTGTACTGGGCCATACACTGGGCTGTGCAGTCCTGTACTGGATCTGTACTGGGTTGTGCTGGACTGTTCTGGGCCACTAATTTAGTTTGTACTGGCTCTACTGGGCTGTGTTGGTCTGTACTGGGCCATACTGGGATATGCTGGGTTTTACCAGGCCGTGCTGGGCCTTACTGGGCTGTACTGAGCCATACTGGGCTGTACTGCTCATACATACTGGGATGTACTGGGCTGTGCTGGGCCATAGTGATCCAGACTGCCGCATGTTGTTGTACTGGGCTGCCCTGAGCTGTACTGGTTTATACTGGACCATACTGGGCCATGTTGGGCCATCCTTGGCAATACTGGGCTGTGCTGGCCCATACTGACTTATACTGGGTGGTACTGGTCCTTACAGGTCTGTACTGGCCCATGTTGGGCTGTGCAGCCTGCACTGGCTCCTACTGGGCTGTACTGGGTTGTACTGGCCTGGACTGGGCTGTACTGTAACTGGACTGGGCCATACTGGGGTGTATGGAGCCATACTGGGTTGTACTGGGCTGTTCTAGGTCATACTGGGGTGTATGGAGCCATACTGGGCTGTTCTGGGCCATACTGGGGTGTGTGGAGCCATACTGGGCTGTACTGGGCCATACTGGGCTGTTCTGGATACTGGGGTGTGTGGAGCCATACTGGGCTGTACTGGGCTGTTCTGGGCCATACTGGGGTGTGTGGAGCCATACTGGGCTGTACTGGGCTGTTCTGGGCCATACTGGGGTGTGTGGAGCCGTACTGGGCTGTACTGGGCTGTTCTGGATACTGGGGTGTGTGGAGCCATACTGGGTTGTATTGGGCTGTTCTGGGCCATACTGGGGTGTGTGGAGCCATACTGGGTCACACTAGGCTCTCTGCAGCTGTACTGGTCCATACTGGTGGGTACTGGTCTGTACTGGCCCATCCCTTGTCCCCACAGGCCCCGCGGCGACGCCCGGACGGGACCAACATGGAGCCCTGAGAGGAGGTAACGGGATCACACGGGATCACACGGGATCACACGGGATCACACGGGATCACACGGGGGCACACGGGATCACACAGGGAACACGGGGAACACGGGGACACACAGGGACACACGGGATCTCATGGGGACACATGGGGGCACACGGGATCACACGGGGCACATGGGACAACACGGGATCACATGGGATCACGCGGGGTATCACGGGATCTCCCGGCTCCCAGGGGATCGGGTGGTGTCTCCCCACAGCACCAATCCTGCCCCATGGCCCCATTGTACCCCACGACCCCATCCTGCCCCGCCCCCACTCCATCCCCGGGGGTCCGACCCTGCCCCCCGCCCCCCCCGGGCCCGATCCTGCCCCTCCCCATCCCCGGGGCCCAATCCTCCTGGCCCTCTGGCCCCGATCCTGCACCCCCCCCCCCCCCGGGGGCCCGATCCTGCTCCTCCCCATCCCCGGGGCCCGATCCTGCACCCCCCCACACACACAACCCACGGGGGCCCGATCCTGCCCCTCCCCATCCCCGGGGCCCAATCCTCCCGGCCCTCTGGCCCCGATCCTGCACCCCCCCCCCCCCGGGGGGCCCGATCCTGCTCCTCCCCATCCCCGGGGCCCGATCTCCCCCCCAGCCCCCCCCCCCGGGGGCCCGATCCTGCCCCCCACCCCCCCCCCCCCGGGCCCGATCCTGCCCCTCCCCATCCCCGGGGCCCGATCCTGCCCCCCACCCTCCCGGGGGCCCGATCCTGCCCCCCACCCCACCCTCCCGGGGGCCCGATCCTGCCCCTCTCCATCCCTGGGGCCCGATCTTCCCCCCACCCCCCCGGGGGCCCGATCCTGCCCCCCCCCCGCCTCCCCTCCCAACCCCGCTGGCTCCCCGCAGGCGCCGCCGGGGCCGGCGGAGGATGGCGAAGCTGCTGGTGCCCCTGGTGATGTTGGGGGCGGTGGCGGGGTCCCACCGCTGCCCCCCCCGCTGCCTCTGTCCGGCTGCCGCCCCCAACCCCACCCTCCTTTGCGCCCGGACGGGCCTCCTGGCCGTTCCCCCCACCCTGGACCGCGCCGCCGTCGAGCTGCGTCTGGCCGACAACTTCATCGGCGCCGTGGGCCGCGCCGACTTCGCCAACATGAGCAGCCTGGTGCACCTCACCCTGTCCCGCAACGGCTTGCGCCGCTTGGCCCCCGGCGCCTTCGCCGACCTCCGCGCCCTCCGCGCCCTCCACCTGGACGGCAACCGGCTGCCGGCGTTGAGCGGGGCTCAGCTCCGCGGTTTGGCCAGTCTCCGCCACCTCATTTTAGCCAACAACCAACTGGCCGCCATCGAACCGGCCGCTTTCGCCGCTTTCGCCGCCACGGTGGAAGATCTCGACCTTTCCCACAACAATCTGCCGGCGCTGCCGTGGGAAGCGGTAGCCGGCATGGCTAGTTTGGCCACCCTCACTTTAGACCACAACCTCCTGGAGCGCGTCCCCGCCGGCGCGGTGGCGCGGTTACCCCGGTTAGCGCGGCTGGACCTCACCGCCAACCGCCTACGGGCGTTACCGCCGGTACCGGGACCGCCGGGACCCAGTTTAGCGGCGGGGGGCAACCCGTTACATTGCAACTGCGAGCTGCTGTGGCTACGGCGCCTGGCGCAGCCGGGCCGCCTGGAGAGCTGCGCCTCGCCGCCGCCGCTCGCCGGGCGCCTCCTCTGGGCCGTGCCGGAGGAGGAGTTGGCGTGCCGAGCGCCGGCCATCGCCGGGGCGGCCGCCGATCCCGCCGCCGTCCTGGAAGGCCAACCCTTACGGTTGGGTTGCGCGGCCGCCGGTGACCCGCCGCCGGCGTTGCACTGGTTGGGTCCCGACGGGCGTTTGGTGCAGAACGGGTCTGGCCGCGCCGTGCGGCCCGACGGCTCCTTGGAGCTGCGGGTGGCCACGCTGCGCGACCACGGCGCCTTCACCTGCGTGGCCTCCAACGCCGCCGGCGAAGCGGCCGCCCGGGTGCAAGTCGCCGTTTTACCGTTACCCATCCCTCACGGCGACGGGGACGGGGACGCCGAAACCGGGCCCGGTCCTTCCGATATGGCTCGCGCCGGTGCCGGCGGCAACGAGTCGCGGCTGGCGGGCGAGCGGCGCATCGTGGCGGCCGAGCTGACGGCGTCCTCGGCGCGGATCCGGTGGCTGCCGCAGCGCCACGTCCCCGGCATCCGCATGTTCCAGATCCAGTACAACAGCTCCCTCGACGACTCCCTCGTCTACAGGTGGGTGCCCGCGGGGTGGGTGCTGGGGGGGGGGGGTCAGGGTGGGGGGTGCTGGGGTTTGGGTGCGTGTCCCTCCGTGTTGTGCCACGTTGGGGGGCTGCGGGGGGGGGTGGGGTGGGGGGTGCAGCCTCGCACAGCGCTCGTGGCATTGCAGGGTGCCACCGGGCTTTGCACGAGTCCTGGTGATGTTACACAGTGGCTGGTGACGTTACACGAGTCCTGGTGACATTGCACGTGGCCTGGTGCCGTGACACGGTGCCTGGTGCCGTGACACAGGTCCTGGTGCCATCGCACGGCGCTCGTGGCATTACACGGTGTCCGGTGGCATTGCACGGCACCACGGGGCTTTGCACAAGTCCTGGTGCCATCGCACGAGTCCTGGCAGCACTGCACGGTGCTTGGTGGCATTACATGGCATGTGATGGCATTGCACGGTGCCACCAGGCTTTGCACAAGTCCTGGTGATGTTACACAGGTCCTGGTGCCATCGCACGGTGCTTGGTGGCATTACACAGGTCCTGGTGCCATCACACGGTGCTCGTGGCATTACACGGTGCCCGGTGGCATTGGACAGTGCCACGGGGCTTTGCACGAGTCCTGGTGGCATCACACGGGTCCTGGCAGCACTGCATGGCACGTGGTGGCATTGCATGTTGCCACCAGGTTTTGCACAAGTCCTGGTGCCATTGCATGTGACCTGGTGGCATTACACAGGTCCTGGTGCCATCACACGGTGCTCGTGGCATTACACGGTGCCCGGTGGCATTGGACAGTGCCACGGGGCTTTGCACAAGTCCTGGTGACATCACACGGGTCCTGGCAGCACTGCACGGCGCTTGGTGGCATTACATGTTGCCACCAGGCTTTGCACGGGTTGCCGTTGCACGTGGCCTGGTGACATTACACAGGTCCTGGTGCCATTGCACGGTGCTCGTGGCATTGCAGTGGTGCCTCGTGGCATTGCACAGCGCCACGGGGCTTTGCACAAGTCCTGGTGCCATTGCACAGTGCCTGGTGACATTAACATGGGTCCTGGTGCCATTGCACGAGTCCTGGTGCCATTGCACGGGTCCTGGCAGCACTGCACGGCACTTGGTGGCGTTACACGGCTTGTGGTGGCATTGCATGGTGCCACGGGGCTTTGCACGAGTCCTGGTGCCATTGCACGGGTCCTGGTGCCATCACGTGAGTCCTGGTGCCATGACACAGTTCCTGGTGCCGTTGCATGGGGACTGGTGCCATTACATAGGTCCTGGTGCCATTCCACGGTGCTCATGGCATTACATGGTGCCTGATGGCATTGCACAGTGCCACGGGGCTTTGCACAAGTCCTGGTGACATCACACGGGTCCTGGCAGCACTGCGTGGTGCGTGGTGGCATTGCACGGTGCCACGGGGCTTTGCACAAGTCCTGGTGACATCACACGGGTCCTGGCAGCACTGCGTGGTGCGTGGTGGCATTGCATGGTGCCACGGGGCTTTGCACGAGTCCTGGTGCCATTACACAGGTCCTGGTGCCATTGCATGGTGCTCATGGCCTTGCACGTGGCCTGGTGGCATTGCACAGCTCCACGGGGCTTTGCACAAGTCCTGGTGCCATCGCACGGTAATTGTGCCATTGCAGTGGTGCCCAGTGGCATCACATGGCACCACGGGGCTTTGCACGAGTCCTGGTGCCATTGCACGAGTCCTGGTACCATTACACAGGTCCTGGTGCCATTGCACAGCGCTCGTGGCATCGCACGGTGCCACGGGGCATCACACGCATCCTGGAGGCTTTGCACGTGGCCCGGTGCCATTCCACGGCTCCTGGTGGCCTCGCACGGCGCTTGTGACCTTGCACGTGACCCGGTGCCACTCCACCCCCACCCCGGGGAGCACCTGGAGCCACGTGGCCTCGCCCGCCCGTGCCCCTGCGCCCCCCCCGACCCCCCCCCACTGTCCCCCCCTTTCCCCAGGCTGCTGCCACCCTCCAGCCGGAGCTTCGTGCTGCGGGACCTGGCTGCGGGGCGCGAGTACGACCTCTGCGTCTCGGCGCTCTACGCCGAGGGGGCCGCGGCGCTGCCCACCGCCCGCGCCCTCGGCTGCGTCCGTTTCGCCACCCCCGGGGGGGCCCCCGGCTGCGCCGCCCTGCCCCGACCCCATTTTTTGGGGGGCACCGTCATCATCGTCATCGGCGCCGCCATCGCCGCCTCCGTCCTCGTCTTCATCCTCATCCTCACCGCCCGCTACAAGGCGGCGGCCGCCCGGCGACCCCCCGCCGCCGTCGCCAGCGTTTGCTCCCAGACCAACGGCACCCACAGACCCCCCGAACCGGAGCCACCGCCGCCGCCGCCGCCGCCGCTGCCGCTGCCTCCCACCCTCCCTCCCCCGGCACCCATGGGTGCTGTGGGGGCCGGGGCGCGGGGGCTCTTCCCCAGCCACAGCTACCCGCGGCGCGCACGGACTCGGCGCCACGGCTCACTGCCGCGCCTCGACCTGCCCGAGGCGGCCCCCACCCTGCGCCCCTCCTTTGGCAGCACCCACTGGATGCTGGAGAGCACCGTCTAAGGGTGGGGGGGTGGAGGGGGGGGTGGGGGGGCGGGAGGCGGGCAGCACCCCTGGGTGCTCACGTGCACCCTCGGGTGCTTGAACACAGCCTTGGGTGCTCCTGGGTTCCAGAACGCGGCAGCCTTGGGTGCTACTGTGCGCCCTTGGGTGCTCCTGCGCACCCTTGGGTGCCCAAGCGCAGCCTTGGGTGCTTCTGGGGGACCAAACGCAGCCTTGGGTGCTCCTGTGCGCCCTTGGGTGCTCCCATGTACCCTTGGGTGCCCGAACACAGCCTTGGGTGCTCCTGGGGGACCAAACGCAGCCTTGGGTGCTCCTGCGCACCCTTGGGTGCCCAAATACACACTTGGGTGCTCCTGTGCGCCCTTGGGTGCTCCCATGTACCCTTGGGTTCCCGAACACAGCCTTGGGTGCTCCTGGGGGACCAAACGCAGCCTTGGGTGCTCCTGTGCACCCTTGGGTCCCCAAATACACCCTTGGGTGCTCCGGGGTTCCTGAACACAGCCTTCGGGTGCTCCCGCGCACCCTTGGGCGCTCCCGGGTGCCTGAACGTGCCCCTGGGGTGCCTGGTGCACCCTTGGGTGCTCCTAGGTGACCAAATACACCCTTGGGTGCTCCTGGGTGCCTCAACACAGCGCCCTTGGGTGCTCCAGCACACCCTTGGATGCCCAAATACACCCTTGGGTGCTCCTGGGTGCCTCAACACAGCACCCTTGGGTGCTCCCATGCACCCTTGGGTGCTCCTGGGTGCCTGAACGCACCACTGGGGTGCCTGGTGCACCCATGGGTGCCCGTACGCAGCCATGGCTGCTTGGCGCAGCCCCGGCACCCCTGGGTGCCTGCGGCCCGCCCCCCTCCCCAGGTGCTCGTGGGTGCCATTGGGTGCCTGCACCCACCCCTGGGTGCTCCTCGAGGTTCCCCCCCATCGGTATCCATGTGCCCCCCGCCCCCCACCCCGGGGGGGGCACCCATATGCAACCAGGTACCTGCCTGCCCCCGTGGCACCCACGTGGGCACCCTGGGGACACGCGTGGGCACCCTGACACGTGTTGGCACCCCGGGGACACGCGTGGGTCCCCCTGCGTGTGCCCCGACAGGGCACGCGCCCCCCGGGACTGGTGCGCGGCCCCGACCCACGCGTGTGCGCCGCCGTCCCCCCCCTCCGCGCCCCCCCCCCCCGCCCCCGGGCTGCCCCCCCGCCGCGGTGCCTTCGGCCGGGCCGGCGGCGGGGGGGGCCCCGCACACGCCACTGACATGTCTGCACAGATGACACGAGAACCGCAGCCCCCCCCAAACCTCCCGGGGGGGTTTTCCGGATGTCTGGGTCCCCCCCCTGTGTCTCCCCCCCACCCTTTTCTTGTCCCCTGTGTCCCCCCCCCCCCCCCCGCCTCGGCCCGGGGCCTCCTATCTGGCTGGTCTGGATAACCCCGCGGGGGGCCCCCCCCGGCCCCCCCATCACCGCCTCCCCCAGCCCCATTTCCCCCTTTACTCCCCCCCCCCCGCCGCCCCCCATCACCCCCCTGTTTGTCCCTTAACCCCCCCCAGTCCGTCCCCTTCCCCGCCCCCCTACTCGCCCCCCACCCCCGGTTGTCCGTCCCCCCCCCCCACCAGCCGCCCCCCCGGGCCCCCCCCCGGCCCGCTGCAGTGTTTAACACAAGTTTTTACATTAAAAACCTGTGCCCCCCCCGCCCGGGGCGATTAAACCTTTTGTGTGTGAAGAGGGGGAGCTGCTCTGTCTGTGGGGGGGGGGGGGGGGTGTCCCCTCTGCTTGGGGGGGTCCCCTTTGCCTGGGGGGGGTCCCCTCTGCCCGGGGAGTAGGGGGGAAACGGGGGGGGCGTCCCGCTCAGTCTTGGGGGCGGGGGGGGGCATCCAGGGAGCCCCATACGAGCCCCTCGAGAACCCCCCCAAAAGCATGCAAATGAGCTCATTAGTACCCTAATGAGCGGGCTAACGAGGTGGGCGCCGTGGCCACTGGTTGAGGGGGCGGGGCTATGCTAATGAAGGACGGGCTAATTACCCCCCCGCGGTTGCCAGGATACCGTTGCTGGGATACGGGGGGGGGGGGGAAGATTGCAGTTGCCGGGAGACCGCCGGCGCCATGACAAGGGCGTAGGCTTGGGTCATTAATATGCAAATCAGGGGCGGAGCTTGCGCTCCCCCATCACCCCCCAGCCTCTGCTAATTATCCCCCCTCACTAAATATCCTCCCTCATTTGCATACAGGACACCTGGGGCCCCAGCCTGACCTTGCCCCCCCCCCCCCCCCCCCGGCTTTGTGCCTCAGTTTCCCCAAGGCCACGGCCGAGGCCATGGGGGGGGTGACACCTGGGTCCCTTCCCAGGGGTGTGTGTGTGGGGGGGGGAGATCGGGAGGGGGGGGCCATGACACCTGGGTCCCTTCCCAGGGGGGTGGGGGACATGCCGGGGGGGGGCCTGGGCATGTGGGTCCCTTCCCAGGGGGGTGGGGTGAGGAGATCCTGGGGGAAGGGGGGACCACGACACCTGGGTCCCTTCCCAAGGCAGGGGGGCGGCCCTGTCCCCGTCGGTGCCCCCCCCCCGCCCCGGCTCCTCCCCCTGTCCTTGGGGCTCGGATATATCCGGGTGGCGCCGGGGGCGGCGGGCGCGGCGATGGCGGCACTGGTAGCGGTGGTGCTGGCGGCGGCGGCGGTGCTGGCGGGGGTCGAGGCGCAGTGCCCGGCCCCCTCCGACCTACGGACGGCCAACGGCACCCGCGTCTGCGCCCAACTCTACGCTGACAACAGCCCCTACTACGACCAGTGCTGCGCGGGGGCCGTGCTGGTGGTGGAACCCGGGGCCGACGTTCCCTACATGCCCCACGAGTGGGCCGCCCGCGTCTCCTCGCTGGTGGTGGGCACCCGCTGCGACCTGACCGTCTGGTCTCGGGCTGGCAAGAAGGGCAAGAGCCGGACTTTCGCGGCCGGCGCGGTGCCGCGGCTGCAGGAGGTGCGGCGGGGGCTCTTCGGCGACTGGAACAACGCCATCAGGGGCTACTACTGCAAGTGCAAGTGAGGCGGGTGGCGCGGGGTGGCGCAAGGCGGCGTGGGGTGGCGCGGGTCATCGGCAGTCAACAGGAGTCAGCACAAGTCAACGGGGGCTAATGCGAGTCAACATGGGCCAAGACAAGTCAACCTGAGTCAATGTCGGCCAATGCGAGTCAACACGGGCCAAGACAAGTCAACTTAGGTCAACATGGGCCTACACGCATCAACATGGGCCAAGACAAGTCAACGTGGGCCAAGACAAGTCAACACAGGCCAAGACAAGTCAACTTGAGTCAACGTGGGCCAATGCAAGTCAACGTGGGCTGAGGCAAGTCAATGTGAGTCAACGTTGGCCAATGCGTGTCAACACGGGCCAAGACAAGTCAACTTGAGTCAACGTGGGCCAACACGAGTCAACGCGGGCTGAGACAAGTCAATGTGAGTCAACATGGGCCAATGCACGTCAACGTGGGCCAATACAAGTCAACGTGAGTCAACGTGAGTCAATGTGGGCCAAAGACAAGTCAACATTAGCCAATATGAGTCAATGTGGTCAAACACAAGACAACTTCAGCCAAGACGAGTCAACGTGGGCCAAGACAAGTCACCGTGAGTCTGCAGGGGTCGAGAGTGACAGATGTGGGCTGACCCGTGTTGACGTGGCCGTGCCGCCCCCCGTTCGCGCCCCCCCCCAGCCTCGCACACCCCCCCAGCGCAGCCAATAAAGCCTGGAGGCCGCAGCAGTTCCTGCCTCACGGGTGCTTTACTGGGGGTGGGAGGGAAGCAGCAGCGCCCCCCCCAGGGATCTTTGGGCAGTCGAGGGGTCCCCCCAAGCCCTCCCTACCCCCGCCCCCCAAAAAAACCACATGGGACACAGCTCCAAAAGGACACGTGTAATCTCCGGGGGTCCCCGTGCCGGCCCCGGGGCCCCCCCCATACCGCAGCGTTACAAAACGACAATATAAATAGCTTTGTTAAAAAACAAAACGGGAGGGGGGGGGAAAGCGGAAAAAAAAAAAACCAAAAAGAACAAAAACGTGGTTGGAAGGGGTGGCGGGGTGGGGGGGGTGGGAAGGACCCCGAATCAGTAGTGTGGCCACGGGGCCGTAGTGTTGGGGACACGTCTGTGTGTGTCGTCCCCCCCCTCCGTGACCCGACCCCGGGGGATGAAAAAAAAACAGATTTAAAAGAAAAAGAAAAGGGGGAAATGCCCCAAAAGGCTCCCCGGGTGGGGGCGACACCGGTTCTGCCCCCCCCCCAGCCGCAGATCTCTGCTGGGAAGCGGCGAGGGGGGACAAACACCCCCACCCCCCCCCCAAAAAAAAAAAACCACGTCACCGCCTCGGCGTCCCCGGCTCAGTAGTACGGTGTGGGGGTTTGGGGGGGTTTTGGTGGGGGGGGGGTGAGGCGGGGGGAGCCCCGTCAGCACCCCGACAGTAGTGGCACAGTCCCAGCTCCAGTTGCGAGGCGAAGTGGGGGGGTCGCAGCTCCTCACCGCAGGCGGTTCTGGCGCATGAGGGGGACGATGCAGGAGGGGGGCCCCGCTTTGCCCAGAAAGGGGTGTTGCAGCAGCTCGGCCGCCGTGGCTCGCTGCACCGGGTCCCGCACCAGCATGCGGTCCAGGAAGCCTTTGAGGGAGGGGGAGACCTGCAGGGAGGGAGCAAAGTGTGGGGGGGGGACACCCTCAGCCACAGCCCAGGGGCCCCCTGAAATTTTCACACCCCCCCCGGGTTTTTACCTTGTGCACGTTTTTAAGTTTGGGGGGCAGATTGTCGCGGATCATCTTCATGGCCTTCAGCGGCGGCTCGTTGAAGTAGGGGGGTTCCCCGTCCACCATCTCGATGACCATCACGCCCAGGGACCAGATGTCCACCTTGGGGGGGGGCAAGGGTGGGGGGGGACACGGCAAAGGTGGGGTGAGGCCACCCTGTACCCCCAAAACTGCCCCGTGCACCCCCAAACATCCTCAAATACAGCCTGGGCTTCCAAACCCACCCCATGCCCCCCCCCAATATCCTCAAAGCCACCCCACGTATCCCCAAACCCACCCTGCACCCCCCCAAAGTCCCCAAACCTGCCCCACGCACGCCCAACCCACCCTGCACCCCCAAACACGCTCCACAACCCCCAAACGTCCCCAAAACCATCCCAAACCCACCTTGCACCCCCAAACCCACCCCATGCCCCCAAAAATGTCCCCAAACTCGCCCCACACCCCCTCAAATCTGCCCAGTGCTCCCAAAACCACCCCACGCCCCCCCAAACCTGCCCCACACACTCCCAAACCCACCCTCCGCCCCCAAACCCCTCCTGTGCCCCCCCAAACCCCCTCATGCCCCCAAACCCATGCGAGGCACCCCCAAATCCACCCCACGTCCCCCAACACATCCCCAAACTCGCCCCACACCCCCCCCAAACCTGCCCCACGCACTCCCAAACCCACCCTGCACCCCCCAAACCCCCCCCGTGCCCCCAAAACCGGCCCATGCACCCCCAAACCCACCCTGCACCCCCAAACCCACTCCACAACCCCCAAACATCCCCAAACCCGTCCCACACGCCCCAAAACCCACCCCCAACCCCCCAAACATCTCCAAACCCACCCCACACATCCCCAAACCCTCCCTGCACCCCCAAACCCACTCCACAACCCCCAAACATCCCCAAACCCGCCCCACACATCCCCAAACCCTCCCTGCACCCCCAAACCCACTCCACAACCCCCAAACATCCCCAAACCCGTCCCACACGCCCCCAAACCCACCCCAACCCCCCAAACATCTCCAAACCCGCCCCACACATCCCCAAACCCTCCCTGCACCCCCAAACCCACTCCACAACCCCCAAACATCTCCAAACCCACCCCACACATCCCCAACCTCCCCCTGCGCCCTCAAACCAGGCCCACACACCCCCAAACCCACCCTGCACCCCCAAACCCACTCCACAACCCCCAAACATCTCCAAACCCGCCCCACACATCCCCAAACCCACCCTGCACCCCCAAACCCACTCCACAACCCCCAAACATCCCCAAACCCCACACACACATCCCCAAACCCACCCTGCACCCCCAAACCCACTCCACAACCCCCAAACATCCCCAAACCCGTCCCACACGCCCCCAAACCCACCCCCAACCCCCCAAACATCTCCAAACCTGCCCCACACATCCCCAAACCCTCCCTGCACCCCCAAACCCACTCCACAACCCCCAAACATCCCCAAACCCGCCCCACACATCCCCAAACCCACCCTGCACCCCCAAACCCACTCCACAACCCCCAAACATCCCCAAACCCCCCCCCACATCCCCAAACCCACCCTGCACCCCCAAACCCGCTCCACAACCCCCAAACATCCCCAAACCCGTCCCACACGCCCCAAAACCCACCCCAACGCCCCAAACATCTCCAAACCCGCCCCACACACCCCCAAACCCACCCTGCACCCCCAAACCCACTCCACAACCCCCAAACATCTCCAAACCTGCCCCACGCACACCCAAACCCACCCTGCACCCCCACGCTCCCCAAACCTGTCCCGCAGCCCCCCCAAACCCGCGTGGGGCTCACCTCCGGGCCGTAGGGCAGGCGGGAGATGAGCTCCGGCGCCATCCAATACGGGGTCCCCACCAAGGACTTCCGCCGCGGCACCTCCTTGTTGACTTGGGCGCAAAACCCAAAATCGGAGAGTTTCACCTAAAAAAAAAAAAACCCCAAAAAAGGGCGGGGAAGGTGACTGCGTTCTGGCCATCCGGGAGGCCGCCGCCGCCGCGGCGCTTACCCTGCCGTCGTGCGTGAGGAGGATGGAGTCGCTCTTGATGTCGCGGTGGATGACGCCCTGGGCGTGGAGGACGGAGAGAGCCTTGAGCACGGCCAAGCAGACGGCGGCGATTTGCTCCTCGTTCATCCTACGAGGGGGCCGAAAAGGTGGGTGTAAAAGGAAGGAGCTTTAAAAAACTCTTTTCTCTTAGGATATTGCTAGCAGCAGGAGTAATTAATAAATAGATAGTGGTTTATAGGTTTAATGAACAGAGCGCAGGTGCTCTAGGAACAATACCGACAAATATTGCTCGTTTGCCCCCCGTACAGCCCTCGTTAGGGCTGGCTTAAAACCCAGGTAAGCTGAATTACTAAAAATTAATCTTAAATTTTAGACAGAACAAAAGAAGCAAGCAATTTGGAAAGGCTGGGTGATGAAAAGCTACACCTAGATTAAGTATACGTTACATAAAACATTGGGAGTTTTTTCTCAGAAGTCTAAAAGTGAGTTATGATGAAGACGGTTTAAAAAAAATAAGTAACCACGATGAGCGAAGACTGCACCAGCGAGCAGCGGCGTCAGAATTGGAACAGAACGATGAGAACTAGCTGGAAATATGGAATATAATGGACTTTTCAAACTGATGATGAATTGAGAGCTGAAAGTTCTCGGGAAATCACCAAAAAAATCTTTGTATTGTGTGTTGTGTAGAATCACATCTAGAGAGGGCGCTTTTTGGGAGCTGTGGCCACTCGCTGAGGTGCTGGCCCAGCTCTGAGTTGTTAATAAACCCAGCCCAGAGGTACCCGCAGTCTGGGGAAATCCTTTAACAGCAGGAGGTGAGACAACGGGTGCGCCGGGCACCCATGTGCGAGGGGAAAATGGGAAAATCCCCCCCCGCGGCGACGCCCGTACCTGGTGTGGGTGACGATATCGGTCAAAGCGCCGCCTTCCAGGAATTCCATCACCACCCAGAGCTCGTCGCCCACCAAGTAGCTGTTGTACATCTCCACCACGTTTTCGTGTTGGTAATCGCGCATGATCACCACCTGCGAGGGGAGACGGCGTGTGAAAGCGCCGCCGCCGCCGTGGTGGCACGTGGGATGTCCCCCCCCTCCCGCCGGCGCGGGCCCGTTTGGCCTCACCTCGTTAAAGAGCAGCTCGCGCCGCTGCTGCTTGCGTAAATCCATCTTTTTCACGGCCACTAATTTACCGGTGCTCTTAACGGTGGCGATGCAGACGATGCCGGTGGAGCCTTCGCCGATTTTAATGAAATTATCTAAATAGGTGCGGGGATCGCCGGGATCCACCACCATCTGCAAAGCCGCCCGGAATTGCTCGTGGGAGACGCGTTGGGGTTCGCGTTGGGGCGACCGCGGCTGCTGCGGCCCCGCCGGCGGTGCAGGGGGGCCGGGGGGAGGCTGGCGAGCGAGGTGGGGGTCCGAGGCGTGCGGGGTGAGGCCGGGATGCGGCGGTTCGGGGTTTTTGGAGCGCAGCGGCCCCGTTGGGTGGGTGCGGGAAGAACCGGCGCCGCCGCTGCCGCCGCTCACCGGCCCGTTGGAAGCCACCTCCTGCGGTCGTCCCGGCCGGTGCTCTGCCTGCAAGGAGACGGGGAGGAGAGGGATGTTGGCTACCAAAACCCGCGCGGTCGGAGCCAGGATTTTGCCACCATCCCTAAAAAACACCGGGCGCTGCAGAAGGAAAAAGGTTTGAGCTGGAAGGGGGAGAGGAGCCAGCGGCCACTTTGGAGGCAAAGGATGGGGCTGGGATTTTGCTGCCATCCCCAAAACACCAGGCGCTGACCCCCGCGGTGTCGGTGGGGCCAGACGCTGCGGAAGGAAAAAGGTTTGAGCTGGAAGGGGGAGAGGAGCCGGTGGCCGCTTCGGAGGCACCGGGGAGGAAAGCGCAGAGCGGGGCCGACGGTCTTCGGCACGCGCCGGTCACCATCGGAACGCGGGAGCTGGCGCTTGCTCGGGAAGCGGAGGAGAGAAGCCGCTTTTCTGGGAGGCGGAGGAGAGGCAGAGCGAGGAAAAGCTCCCCCCGGGGAAGGAGAGGTCGCTGCCAAGCGGATCTGGTCGGAGCAGGGAAGGGGGGGGGGAAACCTTTACCTGTGAACCCGCGCCCCTGCCGGGGTCGGTCTCAGCCCGCGGGTAGGTATTAAAAGGCCGTCCCGTCTGCTGAGCCGTCTTCATCACCCCTTCGGAGACGGGGATGTTGGGAGTCCGGATATTGGGCCCGGAGAGCGGGCGTTTGTCCCGGGGGGATTGCAGGCTGGTCTCGGCGGCGTAAGTGGATTTAGGGCGTTTGTCGGAGGATTCGGGGCGTTCCCGCCGCACCACGTGGTCGGCCGGTTCGCTGTAGTCCCTGTCGGCGGGGTATTCCCGCCAGCCGTCCCGTTCGGCGACGGGTTTGGGGTATTCGGGGGGGGGCGGGCGGCCGCCAGAAGGGGGAGCGGGTTTGGGGTACTCGGGGGGGGGCGGGCGGCCGCTGGAGGGGGGAGCGGGTTTGGGGTATTCGGGGGGGGGCAGGCGGCCGCCGGAGGGGAGAGCAGGTTTGGGGCCGGAGTCCTGCCCGCGGTGGTGCTGGTGGTGCTGGTGCTGCTGGTGGTGGGCGCGTTGGTCCTCCCTCTCCCGCGGTTTCTCCTTGCCCGGCTCTAACTCGCTCCGGGCCCCGTGACGGTTCTTCTCTTTGCTCCTGCCGGCTTCGTCGTGTGGCCGGGCAGCGGCCGGGCCCTCGGAGAGGCCGTTCTCCTGGTAGAGGTGGTCGCGGCGGGGCGGGAAGGGGGGGCTGTCCCTGCGCAGAGAATTGGAACGGGACACGGACATGTTCTCAAACTCGTCCAGCAGCCAGGTCAGGGAGCCGTCCTTGGCGGCTTTGCTGCCCCGTACGATGGTCTTTTTGAGCAGGACGTGGGACGGGAGACGGACGGGAACACAAAAGCACGAACAGAACAAAAGAAAAAAAAAAAAAAAGAAGAAACAAAAGAAGAAACAAAACAAACAAAAAAAAAACAAACAAAAAAAGGGAAGAAAATAAAAAAAAATGAAAATGAAATGCCTGGTGGTGACGGGGACACGGCTCACACAGAGGGGACGCGGGGAGGGGATGGAAACTGAGCCCCAGGGACGAGGATGATGAAGGGGGGGAGAGGGGAAGGGGCTCAGCCTTTCCCCCCCAGCCCCGGGTGCCACCGGGGGGTTTCGAGGTACCAAAATACAGGGAGCAGGATCCGGCCTTGCACCAAGAAGCCTTTGGCCAGGCCCAGCCCCGCTCGGGGGGGTCACGGGGAAGGGTCTGGGGGGCTGCTAGCAGTGCCTCGGCCCCAGCTTGCGCCTGGGGGGCTCCGTCTGCCCCCCAAAACGCTGTTGGGAGCCAGGTTTTGCTCCTGCCTGGGGCCAGGCGCTGGTCCCTCCTCCCCTCGGTGTCATCAGCCCGCGGAGGAGGGAGAGGAGGGGAGGACGGACACAGTTCGTTTAGGCAAAGGTTAATGAGCCTGTCCCAAAGGGGAAGAGCAGAGCAGGGAAAAACGAAGCCTGATGCTGGGAGAAAAGTCCCAGCTGGATGGGACACCTGAACTGGGGAGCTGTGGGCTGCGCAGGGTGGGGTTCTCCCGGCTCCCAGTATCAAACTGGGCTCCCAGTACCAGACCGGGATCTGCACCCTTGTGGATTCGAGGCTCTGAGGGCTCGACCGCGCAGCAAGAGGCGAGGGGACAGCGGGAGCCGCCCCCAGTCTCAGCCTGGAGGAGGAGGAGGAGGAGGAGGAGGAGGAGGAGGATGCCTTCCTCCGCAGCAAGCACCTCTGCACAGGGGTGAAGTGCTCAGGCTTGGACAACCGGCCCAAGCCAGGGTTGACCTGTAGATGACTCCTGTATATCTGATAACTGATAACCCTTGTGCTAGTGGGTGTTGTACCAAGTTATAACAACCCACTTCTGCTCATGGAAAAAGTGCTAAAGCATTGAAGTACTGCAGCCTGAACAACAGGCCCCGAGCCGAAGCTGCTAACTTAGTATGGAATCATTGACAAAGTCTGTAGGCTCACTACTGAAAGATGCAGCTCAGACAGAAGATAATCAGCAGTGAGGATGAAATGCTGAGAGAATGTACCCAACTCCCCTTGCTCAGCCTTGTTCAAGGCCGAGAACCCACATATCTGGCCGCCTTAGAAACTCCCTTGGTTCCCCACCCCGAGCCCTGGCCAGGCTTTGGGTGGAATCCAACAGGAGACTGAAACCAGAAATTTTCCGCTCAAAACCGAGGTGCCAGCTATTGTGCCTTGCTGGTTTTTGGGTCCCTAAGGCCGGACCCGCTCACAGCCGCTTTGGGTGCCTCAGCTACGGGTGGACGCCCCGCGTAGGATTTCCCACTCGCCGGGACAGGCTCCCCAAATCCTCGCTGCACCCGGGGCTGCCCAGCGCCTGCGGGTCTGGGTGATGGCAACGGGTGCGAGTGGGGACGGATCTTCCTTAATCACTGTTCTCCTTCTCGGGCAGGAACGGTTTGATGCGTTACCCTGTGTTTCCCTGTTTGTTTGAGGGCACTATTCTGCCTTTTCTTACTGCACGTTGTCTGTATTACTCTGTTACATTATTTGGTTATTTCTAGTAAAATACGCCTGCTCTTTTCACTCTGGTGTCCGAGTTTCATTGGTATCCCTGATCAGCAAAACAAGGGGAAGCGAGCGCAGCCAGCCGTCCTCAGCTATTTATATCCCCTCCTCTTCCTCCTCCTCATCCTCCTCCCACTGCCTCGAGGAGCACCTCCGCAACAAACCCCGGCCAGGCGCCGTGGGACTCGGCAGCGCCGAGGGGGCCCCAGCGGTTTCGGCATCTTTTTGGGTCAGCAGAATCGTGCCGGCGGCTTCGCTCGGAAGGGCCGCAGCCGGCGTTACTCACGGCTGCTGGAGCCGCCCCATTGTCCGAGGGAAACCAGCCGAGGCAGCGAAGCCGCCAGCTACGCAGGAACGCCAGCGCCGGGTGCGCCGGGGCCTCGAATGAAGGGGAAGGTGGAGGAATGGCGCGGGGTGGCCTCAATCGAGGGCAGCAGACAAGCCAAGACTTTAAATAAACGACATAATGGTGGCTCGGGGAAACACAGGGACGGGGAAGGGATGAGATGGGAAGGAAAAGACACCGTTTCCCTGGCATTTTCTTGTAGCGTGGGTTTTTTCTCCAGCTGCCGGGAGGACGTGGGAGAGGTTTTCACATCGTGCGGGCGGCAGTGGGGTGGTCCCTGTCCCACGCAGCCGAGCGGCCGTGGGGACGCGCCGCTGCCGTTAGAGAGACCGAACCGCCACCTTACCTGCTCCGCGGCACCCACGGAGCCCGGGCGATCCCCAACCCGGCTTTTCGGCCCCAAAAGCCGCATCACCGGCCCACCGCGAGCGGGCAGTGGCCACAGCGGCAGAGCTGCCTACCTTCTGGGAGCCGTGCTGAATGGTGGTGATGCAGACGGGGTCCACCAGTGGCTTGGGGCGCTTGGCCGACTCCTCGATGATGCCCTGCCATTGCCGCGGCAGCCCCGTGAATTTTTGCTCTTGTTGGTCGTAGCCGGTGTGGACGCGGTGCTCGAAGTTGGAGGGGGCGGAGATTTCGATGCGTTTCTTCTTCTTGCTGAACATGGTGAGGCCGGCTAGAAGACCTGGGATGGGCAAAGAAAAGGGAGAAGAATAAAGCCTGGAGGAGGACGGAGAGGCGAGCAGCGCTCCGGGGGCTTCAGCAAGCCGAAAAGCGATTAAAATGAACCGCCCCTTCTTTAGGAACTGACCTCGCGCTCTGGCAAAATAACGACTGGCTGCACGTGGGCCAAAAAGGAAACACCTTGAGCGAGGGCAGCCCCGCGCTTCATTAAGTTTTTACAGCCCCCCCGGCCTCGCAGCTGCGTTTGTGATCCGCCCCCCCCCCCCAGCTCTCGCTCATCTCCCATTTCTTCCGCTGTGGGTTTGAAGACGCATTTTCCCTCCTGCTTTTACTTAACGCGAAGGCAGCGATCGCAAACCAGGGGCAACCCAGGGAGCCTTTCGGGGCTCCCGCCCGCCCAGCGCACGAGAAAATCCCGCACGAGCTTCAGCTCCTCTTCAGCACCGCCCGGGCGGGCAATTTCCTCGGCTCTTTTTGGTCTTTTCATGAACTTTGCTTCCCCCGACACGCCGCGCGCCGGCACCCCGGGGGATTTCGGGTTGATCTCGCAAGCGTTTCGCTGCGCCGCGATTAATCTTGCGCCGGTTTGGAGCCGGAGTTTGGCAACTGCCTCCCCAAGGGCTTCAGTCAACACACGGCAGAAAACACCCGCCTGGACGCAGCGGAATCGGCAGATATTTGTTGTTTACGCTGAAGTTAAAACACTGACGAACCCAAACCAGCCCCTTCCAGTGTCTGCTCCCGGCTCCTGGAGTCGGTGGGACAGGGAGCGGCGTCGAGCCCGGCAGGCAGGTGGAGAAGTGCTGGGCCGGGCCCTTGAGGAAAATCTCCCTAATTTCGAGCAAAATCTCCCTAATTAAAGGTGTTTTTTCCATCACATGGGCCGTGTCGCCAAGACAAGGTTGTTGGTCTTCACGTGCACTGCTGCCTCGTGGAACGGCTTTGGTTATATTATCGTCCTCCAGACGGACACCCTGTTTTTGGGCTCCGGTGATCGATTCTGCCAAGTTTTCCCCCAAAGCGGCGTGCAGCTCCTCTCCGAGAGGTAACAGAGGGGTCCGGGGCGCTGTCAGTGAGGGACAGTGAGTTTCCTCGGAGCCTCCACGAGGGCCGTGTGACCCGGTTCAGCCTCTGTGAGTCACCAGGCTCAGATGAAAAAGGTCCTAAATATAAAAACTAAGCAAAAAGCCTCCCACAATTAAAAGCTAGAAGATTTTTTTTTTAAAAAACAAACCCACAAGGTGTGACGGGGAAAGCAGCGACTACAAGCCCGGGCAGCCCAGTGGCACCCTGGAAAAGGCCATTTCGCTGGACGTGGGTGACTAACACCCTTCCCTAAGCCTTTTACCTGAAAGGTGTCATTTGAAACCACATTTAAGCGTGGTTTTAAAGCAGCGTTTTAAGTTACAAGCTGAATAAACCGGCAAGAAAAACAGCCTGACCTGCAAAAAGCCGGGCACGCAGATGCTCAGCCTGAGCGAGAACAACAGACTGTTTACTCAGGCGCTTAAATACAGGTCGAGGAGCCTAAAATACAAGTCAAGGCTGCTGAAACTAAACTTAGCAGCAGGGCCAGCACGTTCTCAGCATTAAATCCAAACCCAGTTTTAGCCTGACAAGTTATACGGTTTCCCTCTGCAGGCTGCGACGACAAAGCCACCCGACACAGCCGGTTTTGCTTGTTTATTTATAAGTTTTGTTCATTTACGGCGTATTTGAGACTCTCCCTAAACGCATCTCGGGCTCCCAGGATGAAGAGCCGGGGCCATGGAGGAAGCCTGGCCCCAGGGTGGACCCCGACGCCGATTTTCCTGGTGTAAACACCCGCAGCCAGGCACAATAGAGGCTTGTTTACACCGTCCGAGCGCCCGCATCCTTCCAAGCTCAAAGGTACATGATCGATCCTGCTCAGCGGGAGCCCGGAACGCTGGCAAACCTCCCCTAAATCAACAATCTCAGGTTGTTTTTTTGGAATTGTTTCAACGGTTTGTGCAGCTGAGCAGATGCTGGAAGTCGGCGCGAGCTCCGCCAGGCACGTTCCTGCTCCTCCCGATGTGGGAGCAGGAGGGGAAAGGGAGAAGTTTCTGGGTTGGGGTAGGAAAAAAAATAATAAAGCGAGGTTTAGATGGATATCACCACACCCAGGGAGCCTTCAGCTTGGCCGAGAGCTGGACAAACCAGGTTGGAGCTACCGGACCCTATTAAACACCAGCGTGAGTCGAGGGGAAAGATTAGTGACGCAAAATGCTCCGAAAGCAGCTTCCTGACCTTAAACTCTGATATTTTTCCCCCCGATAAATACACGCTGAGCGTCCTCCGGCTCCACGTGGGGTGCCGGCGGCCGGTGCAGCGGATGCAGGTGGAGGGGTGAGCCCAGCCAGCGTCCCCTCGCCCAGAGGCTCTCGTCGCAGCCTGGAAAGACCGGTAGTGCCGGGTATTTCCACCTCGGCGCTCCGGCTACCGACGGCAAGCTGATCTCTTGCCAAATCCAGCTGATCTCCGTAACTACCGGCTTGTTCCGGCCTCGGCCTCGGTTCACGGGAGCTGCTGGGGATCTGCCGGCGCCTGGCGAGCCGCAGTTGGGAGGTGCTGCAATTAATTAACGGGGGTCAGGTAACGATCTGAACCAGGCTCCTGCTTGAGCGCGGTGTCCGTACACCAATGCTCCTCACCGTGGGTGCAACCCCCAGGGAGAGACGAGGACGAAGCTGCAAATTAACCCACCTTGAACGTGCCTGAAACCACGAGCAGGTCAGCGCTTTCCCTTGAGAAGCACCTTGGGCTTTAAAATATCAAAAAAAGCACCAAAAATTCCCCTTTCTGGTGACAGCGCCGGTGTCGGGGAAATGCCACCGTGGGGACGAGCCCACCAAGCCACGGCGGCACGAGCCTCTCGCCGTGTCCAGCTCCAGCCCTGCCGTCTCAAGCTCGTCAGCAGAGGAAAAACCAGTTTTTATTTGTTTGTCAGTAAATTAGGCGGCTGGGAGGAAGCACACCCCTCCCACACGGGACCGGGGACGTGGAGGCAGCTGAGTAAAACAAACCCGAGGAAGCCTGGCATTTTAGGCCACTATTTAAGGTTTGTTTGTTTGTTTAACTCCCTCGTGAAAAGGAGCGGTGCCCAAATCCGGGAGGATTTCGGGGCCACGCTGCAGCTGGTGGGATGCGATTCCAGCAGGACCTTTAGTTCAGACCTAACCCCACTGGCTGGTTTAACACCGGCTGGGCTAGAAGCCCACCGACAAAATTTAAGAGGGGGATGAAGTCGGTCGAGTTGAGAGGCTGAATCCTCGGGGAGATGGGGGGCACCCCCAGCGCCCACACGTTGTCCTCATCCCACAGGAGGGGACAATCCCGAGACACACAGTGACGCCGCCAGAACCCTGCGGCGGGGCACGGGGAGAGCGGCAGAGCCGGGGCCGCTGTGGGGCGGATCTGGGTTTTTTTTCCCACTTTCACTGCGTTCAGGTGGCGATTGTGGCCGTTTCCTTCCATTTTCGCCTCCTGAATCTGCTTCCGACAGGCTGCCCGGTGCGAAACTCAACAGCTCCCGAGACAATCCCTTTCTCCACGCAGGAAATCCCAACTCCGGCGCTCCTGCACCCCGCTGCGTCCGAGGCGCTCCCTCCTCTCCAGCTTTGCAATTTTCTGACTAAATTCCTGATCCGTTTGGGAAGTTTTTCTCTGCTCCACCCCAGTCCCCCTTTAAAAAATGGGGGGAATCCGGTATCCCCCATTTTACCTGCTCACCTCGGGGGTCTGACGCTGCCCGGCTGCCTGCAGCACAATGCAGCGCCGGCACAGGCTGGACCAAATCCTGAACCGCTCCGCGCACGGGCAAACACATTCGTTAGGAGTAAATGAAGCCGCAAGCACCCAGCCAGCAGGTTTATGGGGCTCCCGAGCCAGGAAAACGTTACCTTGCAGCCCCCCCAATGGCTAAAAAGTCCCGCCGGGGCGGGCGCTTTTGTTCAGTTTAGCCTTTTGCCACCGCGGCGAGCATCACGCCAGCTTCCCGTAGCTTCTAGCCCAGGCAGACCGTCACCGTTTTGGGGAGGAACAGGCGTTTTACGCCACTCCCGTGGCAGGACCGTGCCCGAAAGGAAAACTCAGGCTGGCCCCTCCTTTCACCTGCCCCGGTCGCTCCCAAACGCCACCCTCCTTCGCACGGGATCCTCCCTCGCACGCAAGAGCCTTTGCACGGACAGAGGGCCCGTTTGTGGATGGCAAAAGGTCTCTTGGTTTTGGGGGAGAATCGCTCAACTTTGAGCGGGGTGTATAAAAACCGCCGGCTTTGAGCTTAACTTTTAGGAAAATATACCTGGAGGAAAAATGTCAACCTGCACATGGGAGGTTGGAGCATCCAAGTGCCTTGGGACGCTGCTCGTTAGGCTAATCAGCCCCCAAATCTGCCTCGGCTTTGAATGCTCAGGCTTGGACAACCGGCCCAAGCCAGGGTTGACCTGTAGATGACTCCTGTATATCTGATAACTGATAACCCTTGTGCTAGTGGGTGTTGTACCAAGTTATAACAACCCACTTCTGCTCATGGAAAAAGTGCTAAAGCATTGAAGTACTGCAGCCTGAACAACAGGCCCCGAGCTGAAGCTGCTAACTTAGTATGGAATCATTGACAAAGTCTGTAGGCTCACTACTGAAAGATGCAGCTCAGACAGAAGATAATCAGCAGTGAGGATGAAATGCTGAGAGAATGTACCCAACTCCCCTTGCTCAGCCTTGTTCAAGGCCGAGAACCCACATATCTGGCCGCCTTAGAAACTCCCTTGGTTCCCCACCCCGAGCCCTGGCCAGGCTTTGGGTGGAATCCAACAGGAGAATGAAACCAGAAATTTTCCGCTCAAAACCGAGGTGCCAGCTATTGTGCCTTGCTGGTTTTTGGGTCCCTAAGGCCGGACCCGCTCACAGCCGCTTTGGGTGCCTCAGCTACGGGTGGACGCCCCGCGTAGGATTTCCCACTCGCCGGGACAGGCTCCCCAAATCCTCGCTGCACCCGGGGCTGCCCAGCGCCTGCGGGTCTGGGTGATGGCAACGGGTGCGAGTGGGGACGGATCTTCCTTAATCACTGTTCTCCTTCTCGGGCAGGAACGGTTTGATGCGTTACCCTGTGTTTCCCTGTTTGTTTGAGGGCACTATTCTGCCTTTTCTTACTGCACGTTGTCTGTATTACTCTGTTACATTATTTGGTTATTTCTAGTAAAATACGCCTGCTCTTTTCACTCTGGTGTCCGAGTTTCATTGGTATCCCTGATCAGCAAAACAAGCTTCACAAAAAAAATATCATTTTTGGGGGAGGCAGGGTGAAAACGGGCAGCGCAAAGGGGCTGGGGGGCTGAGCTGAGCCTGGAGGGGCCCGCGGTGGTGGGATGGGCTCTCTGCAGGAGGAAGAAGGGGTTAAGAGCGGGTTAACATCTCCCCCACCGTCCCCCCTCTTGGCTCCTGACTCGCCTCCACCAGAGCTATGCACATTCCTCAGCCCTGTCCTAGCCCAGGTCAGATTCCCTTTATCTCCGCTTTATTTAATTAGTCAGCCATTAACTAACGCTTCCAGCAGCCCTGCGTAAACAAAACTGGGCAGAATATTCTCCACTGCTGACAAACACCCCGAAACCTGCGTTATTGCTGGCGGGGAGTTTGCTAGCAGCTTTCGAATGAAAAATAAAGGGGGTGGGAGGGTAAAAAAAAAAAAAAAAAAAGAGATGACAAAGGTGCACGCAAGCAATTTGTTCCTTTGCGTGAAATCTAAACCCGATCAATCTGAACGTTCACTGGCAGGAGAACGTCCTCCTGCCGTTAGTGTGGACACACGGACTGAACGGATCCCCGGCAGGATCCAGAAGCGGCGTCCCGTTTGTCCCCGCGCCTCCCAACAAATCTCACCCGCTCGCCTGCTCGTTAAACACATCGGGCCCAACAAAATAAACATCTGGTGCGGGCGCCGCCGCTCCCCGGGGCGGCAGAAAGGGGCTGTTTGTCCTGCAGCTGCGTCGCGGCTGCGGCCCGGAGCTGCTCTGCCCACCCCCGGCTCCGCAAAGACACTTTCTGAATGAATTCCCGACCCGTTTGGGAAGTTTTCTGCCCGATGTGGGCAAAGTTGGGATTTCGAGACGCGATTTTAACTTGAGGGTGCTCAGAAGTCGGTTGAATGACACGGTGCTTGAGAAAACACAAACCAACCCCCACACGCAGCGGGGTTTGGAGTCGTGGCCACCCCCGGCATCGCTCAGCTCGCCCAAAGCCTCCTCCGAGGGTGGAGGAGCCCGCAGGAGCAAAGGGGACCCCCCCGGTGCCAGCGCCGTCGCCCTCCGCGCCGATTCACAACCGGCTCCGGCACCTGGGCCGGGTCAGGCTCAGACACGGGGGTTTTAGGGGTCTTACAAGCCCCCGAAGCCTCGTTGCCCCGTGACAGCTGGCTCCGGGTGACGTTATCTACCCCCGCTTGCTTCCAGGCAAGAACAACCTTTCACTTGCCACCAGCTGGGAAGCGTTAGCCACCGACCAGCCCTTCCACGCCATTAACCCGTGGCCGAGCAGGACGCCCGCGCCGGAGGAACATCCAGTTTTTAAACTCCAAATCCCGCCTGTGGCGCAGACGCAGGGCTCGGCTTTCCCCCACTCGCTGCGTTTCAATTTTTTTCCCCTTTTTCTTCCCAATGCAAACAGGCTTCCCCCCACTCCCCCCTCCAGCTCTGCACAGGGAAAACGAGAGTCCCTCCCCTCCTCCTCGCCAGAAATAACTCCGCTCCCCCCCCTCCCCGAAACACCGGCCTCACCTCGCAGCGCCGCTAACGAACAACAGACCTGCTCCAGCTGGCAAGATGGAGAGATCCCCTGTTGCTCCGCGCGTTTCCGACAGCCGCCTGACCGGGCTCGGGCTCGGAAAGGGAATAAACCTCCTCCAAGAGCCCCCCCCTCCCAAACACCCTGGTTAAAACTCATTAAAAAGAAAACCAAAACATAAAAATCAGCCAGACTCGGCATTACTCACCTTCACCATCCTCCTGCTTCCTGCAAGCCAGAGGGGGAGGAGGGAGAGATCGCCCCAAGGTCTGGCCCCGACAGGGGCGCAGGGACTGAGGAACACCCCCAAAACTGTGCACGGGTGTCCCCTCGGCGGGGGGAAAGGGGACTGGGGGGGGGTTACAGCTCGTGCTGGAGGCCGCCAGCTCCAGCCCAACGCTCCCGACTCCTGACGCTGCAAACTCCGAAGCGCCTCCCCCAGCACAGGCCAGCGATGGGCGGACGACCGCGGGACGGGGGTTGCGGCGTCCCCGGCCCCCCCAGGGCCAGCACGTGGGGAGACCTATGGCTCGGGGTGAGCCACCAGCAGCTCCCCAAGATGGCCGGGACCCCCATTTGGTTCCTGGGAGGCCCCCCACGGCCGCTCTCGCCCCCGTGAGCGACACGAGACACACAGCTCTCCACGCCGGTGTTGTCTCCCCCTCCCCGTCACCATCCTGACTTTCCCAGCTTCACATACTTCCCAACCTGCTCCTATCACCCTCCAGAACCGGTTTCACAGGGCTCTGGGCTCACACCGGGTCCCTCCTCGGTGGTCAGATGCCGGGGAGGGATTGGCACAAGGGAGAGCAGCCCAGTTAACCCCGGCGTAGCCCAAAATGGGGCCGGGGAGGCAAAGCAAAGCCCCTCCTGCTCCGAATAACAGCTTCCCACCCTCTCCGGCGCATCTGCCACGGTGACTAACGCCGGCGCTACAGCCCCGCGATTTAACGGGTGTTATTACCATTTTCTGAGACTGGGAGCGCCGCCGCCGCTGCCGTTGAACTCTCGCCCACGCCGCAAGGCCGGTAATCCGTCGGGAGAGCGCGGAGGGAGGAACAGCAGGGAGAGGAGACGGCAGCACGGCCGCCGTGAGGCTCGGAGGGGTTAAAGACGAAGCTTGCGAGAAGCAGAGCAGGAATAGAGGAGATTTGAGCCGGGAACCAATGAGGCAGCAACATTTGAAACAAAGCAGCCAGTCAAGTGCCCCTCCGGGTGGCTGGGGATCAGGAGACTGGAAGGAAGGAGAGGGAAAGGGCAGGCGAGAGCCGGCAGAAATCCCGCCGGCTATCCCGGCAGGAAGAACCGGCCCTCCCAGCCCGGCTGGCCCCAGCGTTTCCCCGGCCAGGGCCGCAGCCCTTCGCCACGCCACGCTTCCAGCGTGTCCTCCTGCCCCCGCGCGTCCCCTCGGCGCTTTCACCCACTAAAAAAGCCCCTACAAGCGCGTCCGTGCCCGGGAGTGCGGGCAGAGCCCATCGGCAGGGATTGACGGTGCTGCCGGTAACCAAACCCCGTCACAGCCAGGACGCAGCCCCCGGGGGTTTTGCTGCTTTTAAGACCCTTAATTAAGATACGTGACCCCCAAAACCTGGCCAGGGGACGCCGGGTGCCATCCCAACCCTCTGCACAAGGGTGAGCCGAGCGGCTCCTCACCTGGGCGTCGGGTGAGGATCACACCGCTGCTGCCTAAACGAGAGCGACGTCGTTTCCTAAACGCTAATTGCGGGTCCCGTGAGGTGCTGCGCGCTCTCCATCTCGCTCGCTGCGAGGAAGGACGGCGCCCGAGCCCTCTCCAGCACGGAAAAGCGAGGCTTTGATGTCAGCCTGACTATTTCTCTCCTCTCTTTTCTTCCCTTCGGTGTTCGCTCAAAGGAAACACCCTCGAATCGGCCCGATGAGCTGGTGAATCTCGCAAACGAACGCGGGAGGTTCGCCCGGCGGCGCGAATCGACGGCAGCGCGCCGTGCCGAGCGTCCGTGCGCCGTCCGACCCATCGGCCTTTACCGGGAAGCTCACGAACCGGGCAGAGGAGAGCGGCCGGCACCTGCGGGGGAGGAGAGTCGAGCCACCGCGGCTGCGCCTCCGCCGACCCCATCCCATGGAGCCCGACGACGTCTCGCAGCTGGGAAGCTCTTATTTTTATTCAAATGCCTCATACAAGTAGGGAAGGGGGGGGTGTTATAAAAACCGCAGCCGGGAATGTTAATCATCTATCATGGTTTACAACGCGATTGCTCACTTCCCATTTGCACTAATTTTCCTCATATTTATTCTCTTTCAGAATATTCATGGATCAAAATATCTTCTGCACCACCATCGGACTGCTAATTGGCGCTTGGAAGCTTTCCTAGAATCACATCAGAAGGATGTGGCATCCAGGGGGTGGGGGGGGTTAAAAAAAAAAAAAAGATCATCAGATGAAAACTAACCTCTCCCACTGCCTTTTTTGTTTTTTTTTTTCCCCTCTCCAATTTCACAAGTCACAACCTCCCGCCGCTCGGTTGAGCACGTGCTCGGATGGAGAAGGCGGTTCGCTTAAAACCTTAACAGAGAGTCGTGGCCCCGGCGATTTAAGATTTAAGAAAAGCACTGAATTCACCCCAAGCTCCCCAGGAGCTCAAAATTAACATTTTAGCGTTCACGGGTTCTTCATTTTATCTGTTTGGGAAGGAGAAAAACAGCAGCGGAGAAGTGGGAAGAACTCAAGCCATGGCTTCTGTGGTAACACAAGAGGCAAAACCCATTTGTCCTTCCAGAAAGTTATTTCTCTTCTGTCAGGACGAACGAGCAGCGTCTTAAAACCCTTCGATTCGCACGTCTTCAAAAGCTGCTGCGACTACAAAAATTCACCAGCTGCTCTCTTCAGCTGCCAAGAGCACAAAGAGCCCCAGCACCAACTTTAGAGCCTTGCGCAACACGCTAATTAATTCACAGGAAGATAAAAGCGCATCAAAGGAATAGTTCTAGCCCCCAAATCGTTCTGAATTCAAACAAAATTAGCGAAAGCGCACGTCTTCCTAATCCTCGCCTCGCAGATGATCCTGATGGCTCCTGGACCCGCAGCACGCTCGCACTGAACTCGGCCCTTCCCACCCTGCGAGCGCATCCCGGTAGCGCCTCTGAGCCCCAAAACAAAACTTTAAGCCCCAAAACTAACTCCACTTGCAACTCATCCCCACCAGAGGATGAGAAAGGCTTCGCCCGCACAACAAAGTTTCAAGATATCGGTGGAAAAATGTGATGTAGCTGCTATTACAGGGCCTTCATCCTCCCCATGGCCCGCGCGGAACAGCCTCAGCCGCGCTATCGCCTTTTACTCGGTGATGAGAAACGTCTCACGCGGCTCCGGCCTTTGTTCTCACGTTTCGCTTTAAAACCCCCCATCGATGGCTCGGCATCGGCGCAGCGAGGCCTGTGCCAAGTCGTACCTGCTGATAAATCCCCTCGTTCTAGAGGTGCCAGCGGCTGGAAATCCAGGAATTCCTTGACGGTATCACATTTTCTGAGGAGGGCAAGGCCAAACCCGAAGCGAAGCGGCAGACGGGTGTCCTCTTCCAGGCGACAATGTCACCGTCTGCCTCGCCGCGCCGGCGGAAGCTGGGCGCTTCGTTGGGGTTTGTTGAACCTGCCGGCGAGGGCGGGTTGAACTGGCCCGGCTGGCTTTGCACAAGCCGGGAGGGAAGAGGAGGGAACCGGCCTGCGCTGGGAGCGGCAACCTTCAAAGGGGAGGAGAGGTGTCGGCTCCCAGCCCCGCGCGAGGAGGATGAGCGGGAGAAATGGGGACCCGGTCGAGGCTGGCGGTGCGGGCAGACGGCGCGGTACCCAGGGTGGGTTAAACGATGGATTACGCCTTAAACGAACGCGATATCCCCCCAGCAGACAACACACCAGGAGAGGAATCCTGGAATTCAAAGCATCTGAAGTAGTTAGTAACCCCTGCAAGGATCCTCCTGGTTTCAGAGGCAACGCACCTCCTCAAACGCAGCCTCAAAAGCTCGATCAAAGGGGATTAATTTTCTTTAATCCTGTTGTCCCAAAGCAAAACTTCCGGCCTGCGGGACGCAGCGGCACAGGGCACCGGTACATCAAAGCTCTGCTCAACCCATGTCCGTCCCTGCGACTCCGGCGGCGTTTGAGCTCGACCTGCTGCCAGAGAGGAGCCTCTCGCGAGGCCACGTCTCCTCCGTCCTGCTGGGGGGCACCGGGCTGCCAAGCAGGACCCCCCCCCGGCGCCGTCCCACCACCGCGAGATGGCTCCGACCGTACGGGGGGGGAAAAAAAAAAGTGAATCCGATGTGTCAAGAGGTCGGGGGGCTGGATACTGAGTCGGTGGCACTGAGCGGGGCCGCGGCTACGTGAGCCCCGCTGCGGAGCTCAGCGGCATCCCACGGTGAGACATCGCCGCTCCCACCCCGAGCGCGGGGAAAAATGCTTGCGCAGAAGTTTCAGGTGCAGGAGCCTGCGGACCTCGACAAGCCGGGGCTTGCGGGGAGGGAAGGCAAGTGCCTGCCGAGCTCCCTCCGAAGCCACCTCCAGCCCAGGCGGAGAGAGGTTAAACCTTAATCCTGTCGCTCACCCGACGGGAAGGAAAACAATTGCAGGAGGTTGCTTTGCTGGGGTTGTTTGGAAGGAATAAATCAGTTTGGGTTCAGCAGAGCTTGCGACAGCGAGCGACCGGTTTGACTCCGCGACGCCGCTGGGTGAATTTGGGGGTGGCTCTTTGCACAGACACCTCGCGATTCAAAAGCAGGGCGCTACCTGCTAGAAAACACAGGGGAGCTTCCAAGGGGTTATTTCGCATTTGGATAAATCTCCCCATTTATTTCTACTGGTACAATTGCCTCGATACCAAAGGATTTTGCTGGGAAAGAGAGTAATTATCTTGGCAAAGCCCAGCGTCGGTGGAGCGAGGGTTAAAGCCAGAAAATCAAAATATTGTTTCAGAGCTGCGCAAACACGAAGCCTCGTTATTTCCATCCACATCTGATGCGCCACAGAGCAGCGGCAAAGCAACGCCAGGTCCGAAACGGTTACCAGCACTCACAAAAACCAGCCTAGCGAGGCCTTTGCCGCGTGGCGGAAAGCTTCGGCTTCGAGTGAGAAATTAATTTGAATTTTTGCCTTTTCCTATCCACTCCGGAGTCGCCGCCCTCCCGCGACTCAAGCCCTTGTCCCGCTTTAATGCCAAAAGGCAGGTTTCTGGGAGGCTGTTTCGGGCTCTTCTCCTGACTCGCTCTGCAACAAGGAGTGAGTCACCTCCGGGCACTTCAGTTTCCCCTTCAGTGGAGCAGGATAATATCAGCTTCTCGGAGCGGAAGATGATTATGAAGAGCTCCGAGGTCTTGGGAGAAGAGGTGCTAGAGAACAGCAGTCGCTGCTGCCGCCGGGAAGCTTCGCAAAAGGATTCGTGTCCTTCATGCAACCAGCTACCGCGCTCGAAAAAAACAGTGTGAGAGGAAGAAACAATAATGAAAGGGATGGGATTTTCCCAAAACTGTCGAATATTTTGTAGAAAAAATAAACGGGGTGCACCTGGGTTTTGGTGTGCTCCACCCAAAAGTCAAATCCACCAGCTTTGAATCAGCTAACGCTGAATTTTACCTGAATATTTTATATTATCTGAAGAGTTTATATTTTATTTTATTCCCTGAAGCCTGATATCAGGCAAGCCCTGTCCCCCCCCCCGCCCCCCGCCATCAGATCAAGCCACCCAGAAACTCTCCCCTAAAAAACCGCGGCACAATATTGCACCAGAATCGGGCCGATCCTCCCTTTCCCCGCAGACATAATTTGTGCCTGGAAGCACGAGCTCCAATTACCCTTATCTCGGTTTCCAGAGATACCAGCAGAAGCGCCACGGACCGAATTTCTCCCTTTAAAGCAGAATTAGCTGCGCACACGCACAGACGGGAGATGAAATCTCGAGGCGCTTTGGGAAATCGTTTTCCAAAATTAGCTCCGGACCCAGATGGATCCTCTGGCACTTCTCCGCTTTGCCAGGCGACCCTTCGATGCAGGATTATCACACAAAACCCCCTCCGCCTTCCCCACTGTGACATTCAACCAGCGTTTTTCCCCGAGCTGGCGGACGTTTGGAAAGTCTCCGTTTAATCTCCGAGCGGGAGCGCTCCGGCGCCTGACGGCTGTGGGAAGGGCGAGAGGACTGCACCCCAGGGCACCAGAAAATAATTAGCGTAGAAATTAAACAGGGAGTGAGCCAGGAGGGACGCACGGAGCTCGGGGATGGTGTGCTGAACCCCTGGGAGGCAGCGGAGGCGTGCGGCCCGCTGGAGCCACCTCGGCACCTTCCACACGCCCGGGTTTTAGTCTGGACCTGACGTCCCCGCGTGGACCTGGAGGACTGGGAACGCTCGAGCCCAGATCTGCCAGTTGTGAGCTGCTGTCCTGACCCAAAAATCCTTCCTCAAAACCCCACAGACCTACACCTACGCCAGTCAGGAGCACAAACAAGGGCCCAGAGCCAAGATCTAAATCTGCGCTTGGGTACGTACGTCGGGTTTAATTAGCAAAGAGCCCCGGCAGCTCAGCCGCAAGGACCAGCAAAGCAGCGTTGGGCTAAAGTGCCACTTTTTGAACAGCAGCGACAATTCTCCAGCAAAATCCAGCCTAAAAGATCCCAAAATAAAACTCCATCCTACCAGAGGGAGCTGGCAATACAGAAAGCGGGTGCTTTTAATTAAAAGGACGTCACGAACCAAGGACCGGCTCCGCGCACAGCTGCTTTCCCAGCAAAGCAGCGTCGGGTGAAAGCGCCACTTTTTGAACAGCGGCGACAATTCTCCAGCAAAATCCAGCCTAAAAGATCCCAGAGCCGAGATCTAAATCTGCGTTTGGGTACATACGTCGGGTTTAATTAGCAAAGAGCCCCAGCAGCTCGGCCCCAAGGACCGGCTCCGCGCACAGCTGCTTTCCCAGCAAAGCAGCGTCGGGTGAAAGCGCCACTTTTTGAACAGCGGCGACAATTCTCCAGCAAAATCCAGCCTAAAAGATCCCAGAGCCGAGATCTAAATCTGCGTTTGGGTACATACGTCGGGTTTAATTAGCAAAGAGCCCCAGCAGCTCGGCCCCAAGGACCGGCTCCGCGCACAGCTGCTTTCCCAGCAAAGCAGTGTCGGGTGAAAGCGCCACTTTTTGAACAGCAACCATAATTCTCCAACAAAATCCAGCCTATAAGATCCCAGAGCCGAGATCTAAATCTGCATTTGGGTACATACGTCGGGTTTAATTAGCAAAGAGCCCCAGCAGCTCGGCCCTAAGGACTGGCTCCGCGCACAGCTGCTTTCCCAGCAAAGCAGCGTCGGGTGAAAGCGCCACTTTTTGAACAGCAGCGACAATTCTCCAGCAAAATCCAGCCTAAAAGATCCCAAAATAAAACTCCATCCTACCAGAGGGAGCTGGCAATACAGAAAGCGGGTGCTTTTAATTAAAAGGACGTCACAAAACGCAAACTGGGCTGTCTGTTCTGGAAGCGGGAACAATTTAAGAGCTGGTGTGGAAAACCTGGGAAAACTGGGCTGTTTTGGGCCAGGGGATGAGGAACAAGTGCCAGCTCAGCCACGGAGCTGTCCCGGCTGCGACTCCCCCCCGTCAACCCCTCGAGCGTGACTGCAAGAGGAAAGTTCCAAACTGATTTACAGAAGGAGGAAAAAGAATCTCGCAGTTTCTATGCGGCATCTTCTCCTCCCACCTATCCTGGCCAGGACAAACAGGTTCCTCCGCACGCAGAAGATCCCTCTGGTCAAGGGTGGAGGAGAGGAACTTGCCGATATCTGTATTCCAAAGAGCTGAACAAGGCGTTAAACCACTGGGGAAGTAAAAAAAAAAACCACCCAAGGTTCCCCCGTTTATTTAATTCCGATGCTCCAGCTGCTCAACAATGGGTAAAAAGAAAAAAATAAATGAAAAAAAGGCTCAATCCTGGGCTTGTGACGAAACCCGATTTATTTATTGAGACCAGGTAACCCCAGCAGTCTCGCCATCCCGGCAGCCTCGGAGGGGAATTCCTTGTAATGATGATTTTAACGCAACCTGGCAGCGGATTGTCCTTCGAAACACGTTTGGGCTTAAAAATCCTTATTGAGTAAGAAAGATGCGGGGCGGGCAACTGCCTCTTCTCGCCGCCATCCTCCACCGATCCGACACCGCGGCCACTCCCGGTGGGGAAGGCACTGGAAAAAAGCAGGGAAGCTGCCTCTTCCGGCAAAACCGCATCACCGCGCCGCTCTTCGTTAGCGAAAGATCGTTAGGAAGCTCCGGGAGATCCAGGAGCACGGAGCCGTACCCGAGCGCCCGTTAAATCCACCTGCCGCCGCAGCGGCTCTTCCGCAGGAGTCGCCTCAGAGGCGAGAACATTTTAATCAGCTGAAATATTTGTTTCAGGGAGGAAAAAAAAAAAATAAAAAAAAAAAAGACAAGACGCCCCCCACAATCCCAAGCACAAAACCCAAGGCCTCCCCTTCAGCGCTAACGAGACGGAGACGCTTCAGAGCCCTCGTGTACCTCCGTGTGCTCGCTGGGGACAGTCGTGCTTCGTCACGGCGACGCGGATGGTGACCGGCGCCTTTTGGCACAACTCTTGGACATCACCGGCCCCAAATATGCTCCGTGGAGTGTGAATTTCTGGCTGGGCTCAGCCTTTTTTTTTTTTTTTTTTTTTTTTGCAGCGTAAGGTTTCCTCCGAGCCAGGAGCTGCGGGGTGAGGGGAGCGAGGCACGCCAAGAATGCTGAACCGGGACTGACACGGCCATCCCCAGCTCTTCCCCCCCCCGCCCCACACGGCGAATTAACGACACGTGTTCTCGCCGAGCCGGGAGGCTGCGGCACGGCGACGGGATGTCGGTGCCAGGAGGTGATTTGGAGGCGTATTCGGAGAGCGAGCGGCGCTCAGCTCCCCCTCCGCTGGCTGGAAAGGCCCCGACGTGGCATTACCGACGGTAAAAAAACCACCGTCACGTTCACACAACGCGGCGGGCAAGCAGCCACTGGCTCCCAGGCAAGTAGCCGAGTCGGCTTTGTGCAAGAAAACAGGGAAATAAAGACTCAGAGCGGGTACCGCGCCAGCCGACGCTCCCCGCTTCGTCAGGCCAAGAGATTTAACGAGCCAATTGGATGCCGCCTGCCCAGACGGAGCAGGAGTTTACGGCTTTGGCAATGACTCGTTAACATCGGCGCTGGCGTGGGGGTTAACGAAGCCGGGCTCCCTCGACACAGGCAGAGCAACCCGGTGCCCCCTTTTCTGACAGCCCCCGCCTGAGCAAGCTGGATGCTCCCGTAAGAGGCAGCCGAGAAGTCAATTTATGTTTCAGCAAGCAATTACCATTTGGTGCTAATTAAAGTGCAAGCTGATTAGTTGAGTAAAACCTTTAATTAGCCCCTTACATCATTTACAGAAATTATAGCTTATTTGCACCGTGTAAGTGCACGACATGGGGAAAGGAAGAGCAGAGCGAGCACAGTTCAGAAGAATTACGCTTTCATTACGTCCAACTTTATTAGAGAAAATAATCGTTAATTAAACATCGTCTGTCTGCAACGAGTGTCCGAAAACCAAGCGAGAACCTCACGCCCTGAATCATGTACTCAGGGAGAAAAAGCTTTGAAGGGTTTGGTTTAAAGCTGCAGAAAGAGCTCGTGAGGGGCTGAAGAGTTAATCAAAAATTAATCAAAAATGATCCAATTGCCAATTAATCAGAATCTACAGAAAGAGCAAATCCTTCAGGAAACTGGTTTGGAAACGTGAGCTGTGCCTGTGCCCCGCGAACGCTAAACCTACCGCGGCTCGATCCGCGAGGCAGATGGCAAATATTCCTCCCTTCCTCCCCTAAGCTCAGGAGAAATTGGGTTTAATTAAATAAAAACGACGTGGCGGTGATTAGGCTGCCGAGAAGCCCTGGAAACATCCCTGGGATTTCTCCCTGAGCCAGGCGGGACTCCAGGGGACGCGTCGTTCCCTCCGAGCGCCGAGGACGCGGCCCCGCAGCCAGCGATCTCGGCCGGGACCCGCGGGCACGTCGGCCCCGTTCCTTCTTTTCCAGACGCTCCTTTCAGCTGGGAAAAGGACACGGAAATTGGCAGCGTGGTTTCGGGAATTCCCTCCGGATTCGGGGAGATAAAGGCTGCTCTTTTCCACGCCAGAATGCGAGCACGGAAAGGAAAACGTCCTGCCGCTGGTCGGAGGGAACCGTTTCTTCTCCAGCAGCACCAAATCGGCCGCGAAAGCTCTACGTAAGGTGGAACCATCAGATTACGCTTCCTCCCCTCCCACCCCCTCCGCCAAACGCCCACCAATTCCTCAATTATTCATCAGAAAAGTGAAGCGCGGGGAGATCCGAGCCCGCAAGGCGAAGAACGCGTCGCAGCGCCATTCCGCGGCCGCGCTCCGGGGCTGCCCCTTCCCAAACCCTTCCCGATCCGATCTCCTCCTCCTCCTCTTCCTCATGCACGGCAGGGCCCCTGGCGAGGCCAACAGCGATTACCGAGGCGTCAGCAGCGAAATTCCCACCTTTTAAACGGAGACGGACACGCCATCGCCGAGCCCCCACGTCAATAAACGAGTCACCAACGCGGCCGCAAAGCGTGTGGAACAGTTCGGAGCAAAACCCTGTGACTTTTTTTTTTTTTTTTTAATTTTTATAAAGACTGCTTCCTTCTGGCAGATTTGATAAGCGCTGGGAAAATAAACATCACCTCCGCAAATGGGAATAAAGATAACGGCTATCCAGAAAATATCTGGGCACCCAGAACGTCACGGGAGGGGGAGCAGCAGCGAAGTTTCCACTCGGTGGAGGTGAAACGCAACCTGAGCCGTCGTTACCCCGCCGGCACCTTCCCTGGAAACTTCTGCTGCTATGACAACGCCCAAACGCGTTCTGATTAATTACCTTTATTTGGGAACCTCAGCAGAGCCAGGAGGTTTCAGAAGGATCTTTCTAGGGGTGGTTAAACGACTCCGCGCAGCCTCACGTTACGCCCTCGCCGGGTACCGCGTTTAAAAGTCCCGTTTCTACGTAGCATTTATCAGCATTTCCCAGAAAACCTCCCTCAACCTGCGCCGGGGACAAACCATACATCTAACAGGTTTCCTTCTTCACCAAAACTAAAGATACTTGCCTTAAAAGGCTGCCAGGATTAGTTAATGTTTGTACTGGCAGCCAGCAGCTCATTCTTTGGCCACTGTTCAAACTTTAGGGCTTTATTTAAAACCTTCATTTTTTTTTTTCCACAGCTCTCCTAAGGTCCGTTGCATCCCCACCGCCGCGCTCCGCAGCTGCGTATTCCCAATAAATCCAATTTGCAGTGATTTACGAGCCCACCGTGTACGGCGTTGTCAGGGTCCCGCCACGGCCCTGCAGCCCACCCGGTTAATTGCTGCAAAACTCAGTAAATTACAGTGAAAGCGCAACAAAAAACCTAATCTTAAAACTTCCCCCGTTTTGTCCTTATCTCCCTTCAACAAACAAACCACCGCCGGCGCCGGGAACACGCAGAAAACGAAGCGCGGGGCGCTTACGTCCAGCTGCAGATACCTTCAATCGAGCGAACGCGCGGGCACAGGGAAATGAGTTTACACAAATTAGTAATTTCACAGCCCAAAAATCACACCTGCGCCGGACATTCGCTGTCCCCAGTAACACCTTACGCAGGCAGAGTTTTGGCCGTTGCGGCACCGCTGCCCCACCTTTACGGCCAAGGGAGCACCACAGAGGAGTCAGGAGACTGCGGTTTCCAGTCTCACCCTCCTCCTGAGGTGCCAAAACTGGGGCAAAATCCCGTTTTTGAAGGGTTTGGCATCCAACAGGGCGGTTAGAGCAGTCCCGAGCTCCTGTGTGACGGCGCCTGGCTGCCTCTGAACACCTGAGACCCCGGAAAGATCCACCCCAGGGCTCTGCAGCTCAACCGACCGTTAACCCGCCTCGCTACCGGGGGGAGAAGCGTCCTGTGAACGCTGATGGGTGCACGAAACCACACAGAACTGAGCGTGCAGATAAAAGACACCAAAAACGCAATTCTTGGATGTTTTCCCGTGCTTCCTGCAACCCGCTCCCGCTCAGCCAGGATGTTAGCGAGAGGACTGACCCGTTTTCCACACCCAGACAGCGGCAGAGGGCTCCGACAGCATTTCTACCAGAACCTAATCACGACGGCGATCGCGTTTCTCCCAATCCTCCTTCCTCCTGCGCTCGGGGAAGAGCATCAGACACACTCTGGCACAGAAAGACCCTTCTCCGATATCGGATCGCAAAGCACACGCACAGAATAAGGACTTTTGAAGAGCGACGTGCGGTGACGGGAGCCCTGGGGTGAAAGGGCTTCTCCCAGCAAATGACTTTGTCTCTGTTTCCTACCTGTGAGGAAGAGAAAACTCTTTTCCAACTCAGCTAAGCATGCCAGGATCCTCCGGTGAAAGACACTGCACGAGAACAAGAGACTTCCGTAAGGTTCCCTGATCCCCAGCACGGTGCAATACCCCATAACCCACAATTTTGACTATTTTTAGGCCAGGGAGGGTTCGGAGGAAGGCAGAGCCCCATCCCTACCCTTCCCTCGGCCTCGCCCCAAATTCCAGGGCTCCTCTCCACGCCCCGGCTCAAGCCACCTGCGCTCCCCTCCAGGCCTCCTGCCACCCCGGCCCCGAGGGTTCAGGCAGGCCTGATACCCCCCCCTCCCCAATTTTGCCGCTTTTCCCCCCAAAACCCTCCCTTGTCCTTCTGCTCCCAGCTCCCACCCAGCTCCTCAGGAGCCCCCCAAACTCAGCTCCACACCCTCCCGCGCTCCCCTTCCCCCCAGACACCCCCCTACACCCCACCAACTCCCTCACTCCCACACACCCCCCAGCCTTCCCCCCCCAGGGCACCCCCCCGTCCCCCTTCCCCAGGACCCCCAACCCCTCACACCACCTTCCCCACGCAGCCAAACCCCCCCCTTTCCCCTCAGGCCCCCCAAAATCCCCCCAGCACCCTGCTTCCCCACAGCCAGCCCCCCCCCTCACCCTCTCGGACCCCCAAAGTCCCCCACCCCTGAGCCCCCCCGGTCCCCCTCCAGCCTCCCCTTCCCCTCAGACCCCTCCACGTCCCCCTCACGCCCTCACCCCCCACCATGAGCCGGGGCTCACCCCTCACGACGGGCCCGGCGCTGCCGCTGCCCCCTCGGGCTCACTCGGCCGCCGCCATGTTGCGATCGAACCGCATCCGGGCACCCGCCCTGCCCGCGTTCCCCCGGCAACAGGCACCGCCCCTTAGGGGCGGGGCTTCGTGCGTGGAGCGCGGGGCTCCGCACAGCGTTTGACCCCGCCGCGGACCCGTAGGAGCCGTCCCGGTCAGGGGCGGGTAAAGAGGAATATAGCCAATCACAGAGCGACGAGTAGGAGATTTGCGTTCTCGCTGCCCAATCAGAGCGCTGCGCGGCGGGAAGCCGGCAAGGGGAGGTGGTGGCGCGCTAACATGGCGGCGGTGTGAGGTGAGCGCGGCGATGCCTTCCCCCTGCCGGTCTCCGGTGCGGGCTCGGGACGCGGCTGCCGCCTCCCGGGCAGCGCTAACCGGGCGTTTCCCCCTCAGGGTCGCGGTGCTGCCGGCCCGGATGATGCCGCTCCGCGCTCTGCTGAGGGCCGCGGCCTCGCTGAGCGGCTGCGGTGCGTATCCCGCCCCCCCCCCCTCCCCTCCCCTCCCCTCCCCTCCCCAGCCGCCCGCGGGCGCTGACCCCTCTCTTTATCCTCCTCCGCAGCTGCCGGCGCGCTCCCGGTGCCCCGGTGCCTGCAGCCGACCAGCGGCATGGCCACCCTGAACCAGATGCACCGGCAGGGCCGGTTCAAACGGCCCCCTCCCAAGTTAGGGGCTACCTTCGGCCGCCCCCAGATTAAGGGGGTGGTGATCAAGAACTTGATCCGGAAGCCCAAGAAACCCAACTCAGCCAACCGCAAGTGCGCGCGGGTGCGGCTGAGCAACGGCAAGGAGGTGGTGTGCTTCATCCCCGGGGAGGGCCACAACCTGCAGGAGCACCACGTCGTGCTGGTGCAGGGCGGCCGCACCCAGGACCTGCCGGGGGTGAAGCTCACCATCGTGCGGGGGCAAGTACGACTGCGCCCACGTCCAGAAGAAGAAGTGAGGGGCGGGGGGGGGGGGGGGGGAGAGAGCACGGCGTCCCCTTGGCGTGGGGACGCGCCGTGCCGGTGGCTCTTCCTTCGCTGCACCCATTAAAAGCTGTTGCCGTGCTGGAAGTGCTGTGGAGTGGTGCTGGGGGCACTGGGAAGGGGCCGGAGGGGCCCCTGGGAGGGCCTGGAGGCACTGGGAATAGGTTTTGGAACACGGGGGGGGGCGGTTCTGAGAGCCCTGGGTAGGGGCGGGGGAGGGACTTGGGAGAGTGGAGGGACCTGGGGACACTGGGAAGGGGCACTGGGGGGGACCTGGAGACACTGGGAAGGGGCCTAGGGAATGGGGGGGGAAGCTGGGGGTGCTGGGAAGGGGCCTGGGGGGCCCCTGGGAGAGCCTGGAGGCACTGGGAATAGGTTTTGGAACACAGAAGGGACTTGGAGGGGACCTGGGGACACGGGGGGTGGGTGTGGCACCACTAGGAAGGGGCCTGGCAGTGGACCTGGGGACACCAGGAAGGGGCCTAGGGAACTGGGGGAGAGCTGGGGGCACTGGGAAGGCGCACTGGGGTCTGAGGGCACTGGTAGGGGCCAGAGGAGGGATCTGGGAGTGACCTGGGGGCATTGAAAAGGGGTTGAAGAACCCTGGGAAGGGGCCTGGGGGCACTAGGGGAGGTCTGGTGACACTGGGAAGGGGTCTGGGGGTACTGGGGGGAGCCGAGTGCGCTGGGAAGGGGCACTGGGGGAGATCTGAGGACACTGGTAGGGGCTGGAGGAGGGATCTGGGAGGATGGGGGGGCACTGGGAGGGGTCTGGGAGCACTGGGGGATCTGAGAACACCAGTAGGGGCCAGAGGAGGGATCTGGGAGGACCTAGGGGCACGGGGGGCGGAGTCTGGCGACACTGGGACGGGGCCCGGGGGACACTGGACGGCGCTCGGGGTTGGAGCCGTGCGGGGGGCGTGGCCAGAGCGCTCGGGTGGGCGCGGTCGCGCTTCGCCCCGCCCCTTCCGCTCACGTGACGCCCGTCAGCCCCACGCCGGCGTCCAAGATGGCGGCGCCCAGGGCGCTCTCGGCGGCGCGGCGGGGGGCGGCGGCGGCGGCGCGGGGGTGTCGCGGGGCGGGGGGCGGGGCCGGGGCCGGGCTGGGGCGGAGCCGTTTGTACGAGCACGTGCGCGAGGGCCTGAGCGCGCGGCCGCAGCTGGACGTGGCGGCGCTGAGCGAGCACGAGCTGGAGCGGCGGCGGGGGCCGCTGCGGGGGGGCGACCTGCGGCAGATCGTGAGCGGGGCGGGGCCGCGGGAGGGGCGGGAACGGCGTCACCGGTGGGGGCGGGTCTGTCCGGGGAGGGGCGGGAACGGGGGCAGCGGGGGGAGGGGGTGTGTCTGTCCGGGGAGGGGCGGGGAACGGCGGCACCGAAGTGGGGGCGGCCTCGGGGTGGAGCCTGCGGGGAGGGGGCGGCCGGTTGGATGAATGGGAAGGGGCGGGGCTTCCCAGTGGGCGGGGTCATGGGATGGACGGGACCTCTCAGTGAGCGTGGTCACAGGGATGGGCGGGGCCTCGTAGTGGGTGGGGTCAGGGGATGGGCGTGGCCTGGGGTGAGGGCGGGGCTGAGCGGGAAGGGGCGTGGCTCGCGGAGGAGCTGGGTGCTCTGCTGAAGGGCCGTGGGTCAGGATGGGGCGGGGCTTGTTTGCGGGAGGGGGCGTGTCCATCTGTAGCCACGCCCCCGACACCCCCCACCCCCCCAGGTCCAGACCGAGTCCCGGCTGGGGGAGGTGCGGGCCACCATCGCCCGCTTGGAGGCCGAGAAGGGGCAAGTGGCCCAGGGCGTGCGGGCCCTGATGGTGAGACCCCCACCCAGGACCCCCCTGGGACCCCCCTGTTTCCCCTTTTCCCCCCACCCCGTCCCCCCACCCACATCCCACCCGCTCTCCCCCGCAGGCAGCCCATGACAAGGAGACGACGGAGGCGGTAGGGACATGGAGGGGGGTGGGGAAGGGGGGGTCCCTGCTCCCATGCGGGGGGTGCTGGGGGGGGTTCCCTCCCCCCCCCCCCCAACTCTTCTCCCCACAGCTCCCCGCCTACGCAGCCCTACGAGCCCGCGGCCGCCAGATCCGGGCCCAGCTGCAGGCGCTGGTGGCCGAGGAGGCCGCCCTGGACGAGCGCTTCTACCTCAAGGCCCTGCAGCTCCCCAACCGCACCCACCCCGAGGCGGTGAGTTTGGGGGGGTTCACTGCATCCCCCCCCCCCCCAACACACACCCCCTGACACCCCCTTTTCCTGCAGCCTGTTGGGGACGAGAGCCAGGCCCGCGTGGTGGAGGTGGTGGGAGAGAAGCCAGGTATGGGGGGGGATGTGCCTCAGTTTCCCTGCGGGGGATTTGAGCTGAGAGAGGCCCAACGAGGGGAGAGGAGGAGGAGGAGGAAGAGGAAGAGGAGGAGGAGGAGGAGGAAGAGGAGGAAGAGGAGAGGAGGAAGAGGAGGAAGAGGAGAGGAGGAAGAGGAGAGGAGGAGGAGGAGGAAGAGGAGGAAGAGGAAGAGGAGAGGAGGAGGAGGAGGAAGAGGAGGAGGGAGAGGAGAAGGAGAAGGGAGAAGAGGAGGAGGAGGAAGAAGAGGAGGAGGAGGGAGAGGAAGAGGAGAAGAGGAAGAGGAGAGGAGGAGGAAGAGGAGAGGAGGAGGAGGAAGAGGAGGAGGGAGAGAGGAGGAGGAGGAAGAAGAGGAGGAGGAGGAAGAAGAGGAGGAGGAGGAGGGAGAGGAAGAGGAGGAGGAAGAGGAAGAGGAGAGGAGGAAGAGGAGGAGGAGAGGAGGAGGAGGAAGAAGAGGAGGAGGAGGAGGAAGAAGAGGAGGAGGAGGAAGAAGAGGAGGAGGAAGAGGAGAGAAGGAAGAGGAGAGGAGGAGGAGGGAGAGGAGAAGGAGGAGGAGGAAGAAGAGGAACAGGAGGAAGAGGAGGAGAAGGAGGAGGAAGAAGAGG
>NW_027436887.1:42285-103319 GCF_047716275.1 Strix uralensis
GGAGGGAGAGGAGGAGGAGGAAGAAGAGGAGGAGGAGGAGGAAGAAGAGGAGGAGGAGGAAGAAGAGGAGGAGGAAGAGGAGAGAAGGAAGAGGAGAGGAGGAGGAGGGAGAGGAGAAGGAGGAGGAGGAAGAAGAGGAACAGGAGGAAGAGGAGGAGAAGGAGGAGGAAGAAGAGGAGGAGGGAGAGGAGGAGGAGGAGGAGGAAGAGAAGAGGAGGAGGAGGAAGAAGAGGAGAAAGAGGAGGAGGAGGAGGAGGAGGAGGAAGAGAAGAGGAGGAGGAGGAAGAAGAGGAGAAAGAGGAGGAGGAGGAAGAGGAGGAGAAGGAGGAGGTTTCCTCCGAGTGATTTCAGGGGGTGGAGCGAGGAGGAGGGTGCCCTGGGTGGGGGAGGAAGGCTCTAGCAGGCGAAAAGAAGAGGGTCCATGGGGCGAGGAAGGCTTTGGGGAGGAAGAGGAGGGTGCCTGTGGCGAGGAAGGCTCCCACCCACTCTCCAGCTTCTGCCCCCACAGCGTTTGACTTCAAGCCGAAGGGTCACCTGGAGCTGGGGGAGGGGCTGGACATCATCCGCCAGCGGTGAGCACCCAGGGGTGGGGGCAGGGACAGCCGGGTGTCACCCCGTGTCCGTGACACACGCGTGTGTGTGTCCGTGACACGTGTGTGTGTCCCCGTGACACACGTGTGTTTGTCTCCCTGGTGACACGTGTGTGTGTCCCATGACGTGTGTGTGTCCCGTGACACGTGTGTGTCCCCGTGACACGTGTGTCTCCGTGACACACGTGTGTGTTCCCTTGTGACACATGGGGGTGTGTGTCCCCTGATAACACACGTGTGTTTGTCCCCGTGACACATGCGTGTGTGTCCCCATGATACATGTGAGTGTCCTGTGACACATGCATGTGTCCCCGTGATATATGTGTGTGTCCCCACCATGACAGACGTGTGTGTGTCCCCATGACACGTGTGTGTGTCCGTGACACAGGTGTGTGTGCCCGTGACACACGTGTGTCCCTGTGACACATGCGTATGTGTCCCTCCATGACACACATGTGTGTGTCCCCATGACACAGGCATGTGTGTGTCCCATGACACGTGTGTGTCCCCGTGATGTGTGTGTGTCCCGTGACACTGTCCTCACTATGACACGTGTGTGTCCCCATGACACATGCATGTGTGTCCCTCCGTGACACACACGTGTGTGTCCATGACATATGTGTGTGCCCCGTGACACACACGTGTGTGTGTCCCCATGATACATGCATGTGTGTCCCTTGTGATACATGTGTGTGCCCTCGTGACACACGTGTGTGTGCCCCCCGTGACACACGCGTGTGTCCCCCCGTGCCGCAGGCGCCTGTCGCACGTCTCGGGCCATCGTTCCTACTACCTGTGCGGGGCCGGGGCGCTGCTGCAACACGCGCTCGTGCGCTTCGCCCTGGCCAAGCTGCTGCCCAAGGTGCGTGGGGGGGCCCAGGAGCCTTTGGGGGGGGGGCAGGAGGCTTTGGGGGGGCCCCACACCCCCCCTGACACCCCTTTCCCCCCCCCCAAGGGTTTCCTGCCCATGACGGTCCCCGACCTGCTGCGAGGCGCCGTCTTTGTAAGTTCCCTGCACCCCCCTGCCTGCCCTGGGACCCCCCCCCAAACTCTGGGAGCACTGGGACCCCCCAGGGGCACCTCTGTGACCCCCCCCTTCCAAACTCCGGGAGCACTGGGACCCCCCCGGGCAGCCCCAGGACCCCCCCCCCCCCCCCCACCCTGGGGCACCCCTGGGAACTTCCCCCCCCCCCCATCTCTGGGAACACTGGGACCCCCCATGACCCCCGCCTCAACTCCAGGAGTGCTGGGACCCCCCAGGACCCCCCCCCCAACCTGGGGCAGCCCCAGGACACCCCCCCCAACCCTGGGGTACCCCCAGGACCTCCCCCCCACACCTTGGGGCACCCCCAGGACCCACCCCCCCCGCAGCAGCCCCATCCCCCCCCCAGGAAGGCTGCGGGATGCAGCCCAACGCCACCCCCTCGCCCGTCTACACCATCGACCCCTCCCGCTTCGAGGACCTTTGCCTGGCCGGCACCTCCGAGGTGGGGATCGCAGGTGAGGAAAAATGGGGTAAAATCCAGCGAAAACGGGGTCTGTGAGTCTTTGGGGGGGGGCGCCCAGGAGCCCCACTGCCCCCCCCCCCCGGCCCCGCCCCAGCCCCATCCCTCTGCTCCAGGGTACTTCATGGACCACGCCGTGCGGCTGGAGGACTTACCCCTCAGGTACAGAGACCCCCCCCTCTCCGCAGGAGCCCCCCCCATTCCCAGTTTGGGGCGGGGGGGGCCCAAGGCACTGGGGCGGGGGGGGGGTGCGGCGAGGGGGGCGGTCCTCACCCCCTTTTTCCCCACCCAGGGTCGTTTGCTCCAGCACCTGCTACCGGGCTGAGACCGACACGGGACGGGAACCGTGGGGGCTCTATCGCGTCCACCAGTTCACCAAGGTACTGGGGGGACTGGGGGAACTGGGAGAAGGATCCCAGCGTCGGGGGGGGGGGGGCGGATATTTTTGAGGGGGGACACACACATATCGCCCTGTCCCCCGCAGGTGGAAATGTTTGGGGTGACGGCGGCGGAGAGCGGAGCCGAGAGCGAGGCGCTGCTGAGCGAGTTCGTGGCTCTGCAGAAGGAAATTTTCGCCGAGTTGGGGTTACATTATCGGTGAGCGCAAGTGGGGGGGTCCCCGTGCGTGTCCCCCCCCCCTTTTTTTTCCTCCCCCACACCCTCGCTGACAGCCCCCCCGCAGTGTCCTCGACATGCCGACGCAGGAATTGGGGCTCCCCGCTTACCGCAAGTTCGATATCGAAGCCTGGATGCCCGGACGGGGCAAATACGGGGAGGTGAGAACAACTGGGGGGGCTGGGGGGGCAATTTTCCCCCCCCCGCAATTTGGGGGCCACACAGGCTGACACCCCCCCCCCCCAACCCCTTTACAGGCTCTGAGGGCAGATTCCCCCCGTTACGTGGGTCCGCAGGGTGTCACCCCCCCCCCCCCCATTTTGGGGTTCGCTGAGGAATTGGGAGGGGGAATCCCCTCACGGTGGGTGAACCCCCATTGTGGGGGTCCTCGGAGTGAAGGTGGGGGGGTCCCCAACTACCTCTGAACCCCCTTTTTTTCCTCCTCCCCCCCCCCCAAGATCTCCAGTGCCTCCAACTGCACCGACTACCAGAGCCGGCGCCTGAACATCATGTACAGCGACGGGGCCGGGCGGCTGCGGCACGCGCACACGGTGGGTTTGGGGGGCCCCCCCCGCCCCCCCCCAGGGGACCCCCAAAACTCTCTGACCCCCCACTAACTCCCCGCGCCCCCCCCAGGTTAACGGCACCGCCTGCGCCGTCTCCCGGATGCTCATTGCGCTGCTGGAGTGTAACCAGTTACCGGTGCGTGGTTTGGGGGGGGGGGGGGATACAAAAATGGGGGTACAGAGAAAATTGGGGGGTACCCCAGGGTGCTGGGGGGGGATAAAGGGGGGCTCACCCTGCCCTGCACCCCCAGGACGGCCGCGTCCGTGTGCCCCCCGCCCTGCGGCCCCTCGTCGGCCAGGACGTGCTGAGCCGCCCCTCGGCCCCGCTGCTGCGTTACATCGGCCCCAACCAGCCCCGGGGGGGCCGCGAGGGGCCCTGAGGTGGGGGGGGACACGGGACACACGGACACGGGACACACGGACACGGGACACACGGACACACGGCCATGGGTGTCTGTGTCCTGCCCCCCGTGTTAATGAGCCCCCACAATAAACACCATCGTCACCCCCCCGTGAGAGCTGCAGCCTGTGAGCGCACGCGTGCTCCTCCGGGGCTTTGCACATGTGTGTGCGCTGTGTTTGCACACGCGTGTTCTCTGCACATGTATGCAGTCTGTGGGCATTCACACGTGTGTGCGCTGTGTGTTTACACACATGTTCTCTGCACATACCTATGCAGCCCACGTACACACACATGCGTGTGCTCTGTGGTTGCACACGTGTGTTCTCTGCACGCATGTGTGCAGTTCATGTGCATTCACACACGTGTGTACTCTGTGTGCACACGTTTTCTGCATGCAGATATGCAGCCCATGTGCATTCACGTGTGTATGCTGTGTATTTGCACACACGTGTTCTCCACACATATATGCACAACCCAAGTGCGTTCACATGTGCACTGTGTTTGCACGTGTTCTCTGCACACACGTATGCACTCCATGTGGATTCACACACGTGTTTTGTGCATGCACATAGGCAGTGTGCATTCACACATGTGTGCTGTTTGCACACACATGTTCTCTGCATGCACATATGCAGCCCATGCGCACTCACACATGCATGTGCACTCGGCCTTTGCACACGTGTTCTCTGCACACGTATGCAGTCCCTATGTGTTCATATGTTCACATCTGTGTGTGCTGTTTGCACACACATGTTCTCTGCATGCACATATGCAGCCCATGCGTGCTCACGCATGCATGTGCGCTCTGTGTTTGCACACACGTGTTCTCTGCACACACCTGTTCTTTGCACACGTATACAATCCAGGCGCATTCACACACGCATGTGCACCCTTTGCACACGCGTGTTTGCTGCACATACATATGCAACCCATGTACATTCATGCACATGTGTGCGCTCTGCATTTGTATACGTGTGTTCTCTGCACACATGTATGCAATCCATGTGCATTCACACACGTGTGCAGTGTTTGCACACGCATGTTCTCTGCACATATGCAGCCCACACACATTCACACATGCACGTGCACTCTATTTGCACACACGTGTTCTCTGCCCACACACACGCAGCCCGTGTCCACTCACACATGCATGTGCGCTCTGCGTTTGCATGCACGTGTTCTCTGCACACGCGTGTGCAGTCCATGTGCATTCACACACACGTGTGCGCTCTGTGTGTGTTTGCACATGTGTGTGAGAAGGAGGAGGAAGAGGAGGGCATTGGGGGCCGCGCGGTGGCCCAACGCTTCTTTATTTTACAACAACCGATATAAACCCTCTACGCTACAACAGAGACTTTTTTTGGGGGGGGGGGCAGGATTAGGGGGTTCAGGGGGGTGGGGGGGGGAAGCGGGGGCTCCCCCAAAGTCCAGCCAACGGCATCGGGAGCCCCCGGATAAATAGGGGGAGATCTGGGGGGGGGGGGGGGGGGGGGGCCAAGGGGGGCCCCATCAGTCCAGGCAGCGCCCACTGTTGATGACGATGTCGTCGTATTCCTCCTGGGGGCGGGGAACACCCAGCGCTCAGCACCCCCCCAGAATTTTGGGGGGCTGTTGGGTGCAGGGTGACCCCCTGTGCAGGGGTCTCCATCCCTCCCAGCACCCCTGGTACCCCTAAAACACCCCAAAACCCACCTTTTGTCCCCAAAACCCCCAACCCCAGGCACCTCCATCCCTCCCACCACCCCCCCAGTTTTAGGGGGCTGCTGAGAGCAAGGCGAGCCCCCCGCCCCCCCACATCGGGAGGAGGTGAGGGGATTTGGGGGGGCACTTACGTCGCTGTCATCGCCCTCGTCGGGGCTGTCGTCGGACTCGCCGGGGGGCTCCTGCGCCCCGAACTGGCGCAGCAGCTGGGGCAGGCGGGGGTCGGGGCGGTGCCGGGCGCTGTACAGGGGGGTGTAACCCACGTACATGCGGGCGCCGGGGTCGGCGCCGGCGCGCAGGAGGCACTCGGCCACCTCGGGGCTCTGCGCTTCCACGGCCAAGTGCAGGGGGCTGCGGCCGCAGCTGGGCTCCTGGAGAGGGGGAGGGATAAAAGGGGGGGGATTAGGGGGGTGCAGGGGACCCCAAAATTGTCCCCCCGCACCCCAAAAAGGGCACTCACTGCTTTGTTGAGGTCGGCGCCGGCGCTCAGCAGCAGCTCCACCATCTCCAGGTCTTTGCGCAGGACGGCGATGTGCAGGGGGGTGTAACCTGCCCGGAGGGGGGGCGTCATCGCTAGGGCCCCCCCCCCAGCTCCAGGGGGGATCCTCAGCCCCACAGAGTCCCCCCCACCCCAGCCCCATGAGGCATCTCCAGCCCCAGTGTCACCCCCAGCCCCACAGCACCATAGGGGATCCCCAGCCCCACAGCATGTCTCCCCCTGCCCCCAGCGCCCCTCTCCTCTGTGTCCCTGTGCCACAGCTCCCCAGCATAGCCCCCCCCCCAAAACCGTGCCCCCCTCCCATCTTCCCCCACAGCATCCCCCCACCCTCCTGCTCCCGCAGCATCCCCCCCATGCAGTCCGTCCCCCCCCCCAACATCCGTTCCTCCGTCCCCGCACCGTCGTAGTTGACGCTGTCGAGCTGAGCGCGTGCCTCCTCTTCTTCCTCCTTATTGGGGGGGGCCGGGGGACGTGGGGGGGTCCCAGCAGGTGCCGGGCGCAGCCCCGGCGGCCTTCGCGGCAGGCGAGGTGCAACGCCGTGTGCCCCCCCCGCTCCTGCACGCACAAGCCCCGCGCCCGCCGCCCGCAGCTTCCGCACGAAGCCCGACAGGCCCAGGATGACGGCGATGTGCAAGGCTGTCTGCGGGGAGGGGGGGGCAGAAAAACCCCTCAGGGGGGGACGCAGAGGCTGGGGGGCGGGGCCCAATTTCCCCCCCCTCCCCTCCCCTCAGCCTTCTCCGTACCTGCCCCAGGTCGTTCTGCAGGTCCAGGTACTCGGTGCCCCCCGTGTACTGCAGGATGGAGTCCAGGAAAGCCTCGTGCTCGTGGATGACGGCCAAGTGCAGGGCCCTGGGGGGGGGGGAAAGCATTATGGAGCGGGGGGGAGAGGCGGGGGGCACAGCGTTATTGGGGGGGTCTCACCACCCCCAGCCCCACCCCAGGGGTCCCCCAGAAGAACAAGGCAATAGCAGCGATGAGGGGGAAGCAAGGGCTGCGCCTCATGGGGTGCAGTGTAGCCCCATACGTGCGAGGGGGAGGCCAAAAGGGCCCCGAGGGGGGGGGGACACACACACGACACGGACCAGGACCCGCTGCCAGAGCCCTCCCGGGACCGGTGTCCCCCCCCGCACCGCCGGCCCGGGGCAGGGGGATCGCCCCGCTGCCGCAGGGTACGGGGGTCTCCCCGCCGCTCCTCCACCCCCATGAGACGGGGGTCCCGTATCTGCCGCCCCCCGGCCCCGCACTTACGTGTCGCCGTCCTCGGTGAGGAAGCCCAGGACGTGCCGTAGCCAGGCCGCGGGGTCCACGGCGGCCGGCGGCGGCGACACCACCACCGCCCCCTCGGGGGGCTCGGCGAGGCGGACGGCGCCTACGGCTGCCGTGACGGGGCCCAGGGCCGGGCCAGGGCTGGCGGGCCCGGGGCTAGCGGGCAGCGGCCCCAGCTGCCCCTCGCCCAGCGAGCCCAGGCCGCTGTCGCACCACTCATCGCTCTCAGGCCGCTTCACCTCACCGGGAGGCACCGGCGCCCCCGCGGCCGCCATGCCGGGCCGGGCCGCGTTCAGGCCCGCGCCGCCATAGTGCCGCCGCCGCCGTCCCGGGAAATCCCCGCCGGGCCCGGCGATGGCGGCCGCGCGGGGCCTGCCGGGACCCGTAGTCTTGACAACACTTCCGGGGCGGTGCGCGCGGGGCACGCCGGGAAGGGCGGCGCTTTCCACCTATCAGCGCTCGCCCGCGGTGCACGCCGGGAGGCGTTGCTAGGGCAGAGCCGATGGCCGAGCCGGACGGTAACGGGGGGGGGGGGGCAGCGGGGCCGGGCTGCGGGCGGCGGAACCCCCCGGTTTGCAGCTCCTGACACCCCCCTTTCTCCGTCTCCTTCTCCCCCAGCTCCCAGTGCCTGCGGGGACGAGGCCGAGCGGGACGCGGACTCGCCGGTGAGTGCCCGGCGGTGCGCGTCCCCCTCCCGGTACCGCTGGCCAGGCCCCGGTTAGGCCTCCCCGGGGATGGGGCCCGTCTGGTATCATCGTCTGAGCCCCTCCCCGCCTTCCCCGCCCCTCCCGCAGACCTCCGGCACCGATCCCGGCGCTTCGGCTGACGCTGAAAGTAGGTGCGGGGCAGGTGGGGGGGGCGAGGCCCCGCTCCCGGCCCGGGGCGGGCCCGGTGGCGGCGGGGGGCCGGTGCCCGGTGGCTTGATCCCCCCCCACCCCCGCCGGTACAGTGGAGCTGATACGGAACCTGCTGTGGCGGACGCTGGGGCTGGGAGGGGAGGAACCGGAGAAACCGGAGAAGGTGTTGGACGAGCTGACGCTGGAGGGAGTGAGCCGGTTCATGCGCAGCGAGAAATGTACGGGGGGGGCTTGGGGGGGGGTTTGGGGGGATCGGGGGGGGGGTTTGGGGGGCAGGAGAGGATTTGAAGGGGCAGGGCCTGGGGTGCGCCCCTCAGCCCCCCCCATTTCCCTCCCCAGGTAAGAACATTGTGTGCATGGTGGGAGCCGGGATCTCCACCTGTGAGTACGGTTTGGGGGGGGGGATATGGGGGTGCTGATGCCATGGGGGGGGCCCTGATGCACCCCCCACCCCCCCACCGCAGCTGCTGGGATCCCCGATTTCCGCTCGCCTGGCACCGGGCTCTATCACAACCTTCAGAGCTACAACCTGCCCTACCCCGAGGCCATCTTTGAGCTCAGCTTCTTTAAGGTAACACCCCCCCAAATAATTTGGGGGCCTCCCAAGAGTTTGGGGGGGGTCCCAGCCCTCCTGGGGGGCTCAGAGACTCCGCTCCCCCCCCCCATCTCCTGAGAGCCGCGTCTGCCCCCTGCAGAGACACCCCAAGCCCTTCTTTGCTCTGGCACGGGAGCTCTACCCCGGGCAGTTCAAGGTAAGACCCTCCCCTGCCTCAGTTTCCCCTCACTGCAGCCCCCCCAAAATTCTGGGGGGACCCCCACAAAATTCTGGGGGGCTCCCCCCACCCTGCTGACCCCCCCTCTGCGCCCTGTCCCCCACCTCAGCCCACAGTGTGTCACTACTTCATGCGGCTGCTGCAGGAGAAGGGGCTGCTGCTGCGCTGCTACACCCAGGTAGGGACCCCCCATTACCGGGGGGAGGTTTTGGGGTGCCGGGGGGGTTATTGGGGTACTCCTGACCCCCCCCTCACCCCGGCAGAACATCGACACGCTGGAGCGGGTGGCGGGGCTGGAGCCCGAGCTGTTGGTGGAGGCTCACGGCACCTTCTTCACCTCCCACTGCCTGCGCCTCTCCTGCCGCCAGTCCTACGACCTGCCCTGGATGAAGGGTACGGGACAGGGGGGCGTGGGGTGGTGTGGGGACCCCCCCCGGGGAGTGGGACCCCCCCCGGGGCACCAGTGAGGCTTTGGGGGGGGCAGCGTGTCCCTGGGTGAGCGAGGGGACCCTATTCTATGGGATCGGGGGCTAACGGGAGCCTGTTGTCCCCCAGCCCCACCCCCAGTGTCCCCCTGTGTCCCCCTGTGCCCCCCCATGTCCTTTTGTGTGTGTCCCCCCCCCCCCCGCCCACAACTGAACTCTCCCCTCCCCATTTTTTTTCCAGAACGGATTTTCTCCTCCCGCATCCCCAAATGTGAGAGGTGCCAGAGCGTGGTGAAACCCGGTGAGTTTGGGGGGGGGTCGGGGGGCGGGGGGGGGCCATGCCCCAACCTTGGGCACATGGGGCCCCCCCTCAACGCCCCCACTCACCCCCCCACCCCCCCCAGACATCGTTTTTTTCGGGGAGGACCTTCCCTCGCGCTTCTTCGCCCTTGTGCCGTCGGTGAGTGGTTGGGTGGGGGGGGATGTGGGGGCCCTGAACCCCCCCCCCGGATTTGGGTGGGGGAACACAGGGGCCCTGAAGCCCCCCGCCCCAAAAGAATTGGGGGGGACACACACCAGTGACCCTGTGGTCACATCCCGTCTCCCCCAGGATTTCCAGAAGGTCGACCTGCTCCTCATCATGGGCACCTCGCTGCAGGTCCAGCCCTTCGCCTCCCTCATTGACAGGTGGGACCCCCCTCCGGGGCCCCCCCCAGGGCCCCCCCCAACTCCTTGCTGCCCCCACTGTGACCCTCCTCTTCTCCCCACCCCACAGGGTCCCCATCAACACCCCGCGGCTCCTCATCAACAGGGAGAAGACGGGGCAGGTGAGGAGCAAGGGGGCTTCGGGGGGGTTTGGGGGGGCGTGTTAGGGGGGACAGATGGGGTTGGGGGCACCGGGGGGGGGGCGCAGATGCTGCTGCCCCCCCTCCCAGTCACCATTTTTCACCCCGCAGAGTGACCCCTGCACGTCCTCCGTGGGCTTCGGCTGTACCATGGACTTTGATTCGGACAAGGCTTACAGGCATAGGGGGGGTTTGGGGGGCTGGGAGGGGTTTGGGGGGGCTGGGTGGGAGGTTGGGACACCCAGTGGGGCAGTCTGTATGCTGTAGCAGGGTGCTGGGGGTCAGGGCCCTCCCTAAAGTGGTTTTGGGGTCCCCCCTGCCTGCACGCCCCCCCTCATGGGCTTCAGCTGTGGCACGGACTTCGATTTGGACAAAGCTTAGGGGCATGGGGGGGTTTGGGGGGCTGGGGGGGGGAGGCTGGGACACCCAGCTTCCACAGTGGGGCGGTCTGTATGCTGTAGCAGGGTGCTGGGGGGGTCAGGGCCCCCCCTAAAGTGGTTTTGGGCCCCCCCCCCGCCTGCACCACACCCCCCACGGGTCCCTCTGTCCTTGCAGGGACGTGGCCTGGCTGGGGGAGTGTGACGCCGGCTGCCTGGCACTGGCTGAGCTGCTGGGCTGGAAGGTACCTCCCTGCTCCCCGGGCAACTTGGAGAGGGGGGGTCCTGGCCTCCGTGCGCCACCCCCAAACCCAGCCGTACCCCCCCCAGAATCGCTCACTGAGCTCGTTCCGTCTGCAGAAGGAGCTGGAGGAGCTGGTGAGGAGGGAGCACGCTGCCATCGACGCCAAGGCTGCCCAGGGGGGCGATGACGAGGCCCGGGGGGGCGATGGCAAAGCCACAGGGGTCACCGGCAAGCAGCGGCGGGGCAGCCAGGACCCCGCGCTGTAGCACGGTGACGTTAAATGGCCGCAGAGGAAGGTTATCGGCCTTGTTTGTTCCCGTTTGGGGAGTGGGGATGGGGGACGACACCGGGTTTGGGTGAGAGGGGGCGGTTTGGGCGCCCTCCGTGTCCCAAACAGGGGGGCAGGAATGGGGGGGCTGGGGGTTACAGTTGTGTGTTGGGGGTCCCTGGTTACTGGGAGATACTGGGACCAGGAGCGAGGGGGGAACTGGTGCGGGGGTCCCTGGTTAGTGGGGGGGTCTCCAGTTACCGGGGGTTACTGGTGTCGGGATTCCCAGTTACTGGTGTGGGGGGTCCCTGGGATTGTGGGGTGATGGGGCTGGGGCCGTCCCTGCTGGCAGCGCACAGCCTGGGGGGGGTCCCCCCAGCTCCTCCCCCGTTCGTGGAGACCCTGAACCCCCCTTTTGCCGCTTTCTCGCGGTATTTGTTCAATAATTTGTTCAATAATTTGTTCAATAATTTGTTCAATAATTTGTTCAATAAATTTGTTCAATGTTTCTAAAACCTGGCGGCGTCCTGCCTGACTCTGAGGGTCCTTCACGCCCTCGGGGGTCTCTACCTGAGGGGCCGCGGTGGGCGGGGTCAGCGCCAATTGGCGCGGGCCAATCCGAAGTGAAGGGTGAGGGAAGCGGCCAATCGGAGCGAGGCGTGGTGGGTGCGGGGGTTGATAGGCGGCAAGGTTAGCCAATGGGTTAGGGACCGTCCTGGCGGGAGAGGCTGAAGAGGCTCCGAGGGGCAAGAGGAGAGCCCATCAGAGCCCAGGGTGGTTGATTGGCGTTGCCTTTGACCAATAGCCTGACGAGCCGCTGCCGAAAGACCCTCTGGGAGTACCCGGAGAGGCGGTAGACGAAGGCGGTGTCTGAGCGCTGGGCCATGAAGAAGGGCAGGGCGCCGTTCAGACAGGCAGCCGCTCCATCCAACCAGCTCGGTGGGCGGGCGGACGGTCGCGGACTGAGGCCAATAAAAGCTGGTGGCGCCGTTGACGTGCAGAAGCACGGGCCAATGAACGCGGGGTTGGCGGGCCGGCGGGCCCAATGGCAGCGAAGGGTGGGGCCGACGGCGGAGGGGCAGCGCAGCGAGCCAATGGGCCTGGAGTCCCGCCTTGAGTGGCGGGGGGGCGGGCCAATAGGGGCGTGGCAGAGGCGGCGCGGCGGAGTGAGGCGCCATGTCGCGGCGGCGGTGGCGGGGCCCGCAGAGCGCGGAGGGCAGCGGCCGCGGGGGCGAGATGGGGAAGATGGCGGCGGGCGGGGGCGGTTCGGGCCGTTACTACGGCGGGGGCGGCGAGGGCGGCCGCGCGCCCAAGCGCCAGAAGACCGAGAACGCGGAGCCGCCGCCACACGGGATGGGGGGGGCTGGTGGCGGGCCCGGCGCTGTCGGAGCGGTGAGCGGGGGCCGGCCGGAGGGTGGAGGTTGGGCCCTTGGGAAGGGGGGTGGGCATCATGGTGGGGCCTGGGGAGGGAGGGAGGGAGGGGAGGCGCACGCTGGGGCCCGAGTCGGGCGAGCTGCAGAGCGGGATGAGGCCTGAGGGGACGGTAAATGGGGTGGATGGGGCAGGGCTTGTGGGGGGCGGACCGGGGCCTGAGGCGGGGGGGGGGGTGTCAAAGCAGGGGCAGGTGGAACCTGAGAGGGCTGGAAATGGGCGGCAGAGTAGTTCTGGGGGACCAGGAGAGGGTATGGGGGATGTTTAGGGGGTCAGGGGCTACCTGGAGGGGGTATGGGCCAGGTCAGGGCTTGGGGTTGGACAGGGTCAGGCCTTGGAGCGCTCAGCACCGTCAGGGAGAGGGGAAACGGCTTTCGAGGGGCAGGGCTGGACCCCGAGGGCCTGCGGGGTCTTTGCCTGCATCCCCCAGCAGCACTGGGAGCTCTTTCATCGTATCAAGTTCAAAACCGTTTCTCCTTTTAACCACTGAGACAGGACCCTCATGATGGGTGGAGAGCGGGCTGAGATTCCCGGAGCGGTTTTTCTTGGTGGTGCCCCGGACGTAGATAATTTTGGGGGAATAAAGAGGTTTGGGTGGGCGCCGAACTGAGCCGACCCTTTCTCTCCCGCCAGGAGAACTACGACGACCCCCACAAGACGCCCGCCTCCCCTGTGGTGCACATCCGAGGGCTGATCGATGGCGTCGTGGAGGCCGATCTCGTGGAGGCCCTGCAGGAGTTTGGCCCCATCAGGTGAGGGGACACGTCGGGGGGAGGCACGTGGCGGCGTCGCGGTGGCACCACGGTGTCAGTCTAACCGTGGCCTTCGCTGTCTCAGCTACGTGGTGGTGATGCCCAAGAAGAGACAAGCTCTGGTGGAGTTTGAGGACATTCTCGGCGCCTGCAATGCTGTTAATTACGCAGCTGACAACCAGATTTACATCGCTGGTCACCCCGCCTTCGTCAACTACTCCACCAGCCAGAAGATATCCCGCCCCGGGGACACGGATGACTCCAGGGGTGTCAACAACGTCTTGCTCTTCACCATCCTCAACCCCATCTACTCCATCACGACGGTGGGTGATGACGCGCTGGGGGAACCTGAGGGTTTTGGGAATGTCACACGCCGCTTTGGGGGGGATTTTGGGGGGCTGCTGCTGTCCCTCAGCCAGGTCCCTCACGCCTTCTTGCCTCTCCCATCCCGCAGGACGTGCTCTACACCATCTGCAACCCCTGCGGCCCCGTGCAGAGGATCGTTATCTTCAGGAAAAACGGTGTCCAGGCCATGGTGGAATATCCTTCTGTGCCCTCAGAACCCAGGGCTGCCTCTTTTGTGGTGGTTTTTTTTTTTTGCTGTGGGTTGGTTTGGCTCTGCCTTGGCTGCATGCTGCCGCGTCCTGGCCGGCTACGGGGCGGGAACGGAGGGTTTTCTGACACACGGCGCGGTCGGATCCGTTCTCCCCAGCAGCAAAACCCTCCCTAAAGGCGCTTTCGCTTCCGTCAACGTCCTTAACGCCGCCAACGTTTGACTCAGTGCAGAGCGCCCAGCGAGCCAAGGCGTCCCTCAACGGGGCCGACATTTATTCCGGGTGCTGCACGCTGAAGATCGAATACGCCAAGGTGAGTGTCGCCGCCGGCAGCGCCCACCTCTCCACAGGGGTGACGCCGCTGACGCCTGACGTTTTTCCGGGTGTCTTCTCGCAGCCCACACGCCTCAACGTTTTCAAGAACGATCAGGATACCTGGGATTACACCAACCCCAACCTCAGCGGACAAGGTAATCTCCGATGAAGCGCTTTGTACCTTCGCACACGGGTCGGGCACAGCACTCTCATACCGACCCACAATTAATGTAATGCCATTCGCCTGCCCGGACCTTCAGCCGGCGCTGGCGGGGGCTCGACGGGGAGGGGCGAATTGAGGTGAAAAAAACGGAGCGGCGATGGCCGGGGGTTTCTCTCGGCGATTTGTTTGGCGCGTTGTTTGTCGGGGAGTCTCGGTGTCAGGCGCATGAAACGAGGGGGAGTCTCTGCACCACCGATACGCTGTTGTTTTTATTTTTTTATTATTATATATTGACTGAGTTTCTGGCTGTTTTGGTGGGGGGGAAAGTGCCATTGCTTTCTTGTCTCTGCCCCGCTGCCGGCTCTTTGCGTGCCTCACCTTCCGAACTGGATTTACCAAATCGGGGCCGCGTCACCCTCCCGGAGCCAAGGGGCGAGTTGGAAATGCCCTTGGCCTGGCAAGGGGGCACCCAGCCCCTCTGTAAAAACCGGTGGGGAGACCCCCAGTTCCCTTGAACTTGATGGGGGGGGATGTGTGTGTGTGGAAAAAAAAAAAAGACACCCCCACCCCAAAAAAAGCCCCTGCTGCGGGAGCGGGTGTTTTCCCCCTCCCAGCTGGATGTCGGGGTGGCCGTCAGTGCCCCCCCGTGTTGGGCTGCGCAGGGTCAGCCCTGCACGAGGAGCTCGGTGACACTTGTTTGGGGGATTTTTTTTTTTTTTTTTTTTTTTTTTTTTTTTGGTTTAAAGCCGGGGTGTCGGCGCCGGGCGGCTGGAAGCGGGGATGGGGTGGGGAGGGGTGTTTGGTGGAGGGACGGGAGGGGACATCGGGCTTCGCTGTGGGAGCCGCCGAGCCACCGTCTGCCGGACACCCCCCCGCTTTTCAAAGCTGCAGAGCCGTTGGGGTGCTGACGCAAGCAATGGCATTACATGACTTTTAGCGAGGGGGGGGAGCGCGGGGCGGGGGGGGGCAAGGGCAAAGCTCTCCCCCCAGGTACATACCGTAGAAGATGTGCAGAGCTGCAGGGGCGCGAGGGGGCTCGCTGGGAAGCGGGCGGGGGGTGCGGTAACGTGGCCTTTCCCAGCTCCGAGCAGTCATTTGCACATAACCCCGGGGACCATACTACAGCGGAAGTCCCGAATGGGCCGTGACCTGCCTCTGCACATTCCTCACACCACCACACAGTGTAGAAACCTTTACTGGAGAAAACACGCAGCATCCAGAAACAAAGCAGCAGCTTGAGCTCATTACATCAAGGACACAACACCGTGGCCCAAGGACTATCTACAGCACAAAGAGAGAAAGAGGCGCAGCATGCCACAGCAGACATTTACCTTTATTTTACCAAAACCAGACCCAGCCGAACCCACGAATGTACACAGAACTAGAAAACACAGCCCAGAGGGTCCTCAAAACAAGCCCAGCAGCGCTCTTACCGGAGACCGGAGTAGATCTGAGGCCCTCCAAGACCTTAGGATTGTTCTCAGCACGGTTTGGTTTGGGAGGGCAGTTCCTTTGCTTTACGCTGTTTCTCCTGCGGTCCTCAACCATATCAGCGCCAGGCGGAGAAAAAAAAAAAAAAAACCAAACCAAAAACCAAACCAAACCAAACCAAAAAAAAAAAAAAGCCAAAACCAAAAAAAACACCAAACCAGCCAACACAAAGCAACCCAACCCCAAGGGCACACAGGTCCCTAGGAGGCTGTAGCTGGGGCTGTGCGGGTCTGGCCAGAGACACATTTTCATTACAGAGGAGACACGCACACGGGAAAAAGCCAGACAGAGCCAGAAGCACCATTTTGTTACAGCACAACACAAAATGCAGGAGGTGAAACACGGAGGAACACATTTATCACACCTTTATGTCCTCACTCTCGGTATCTTCTGAGGACAAAACATCTGTGAGACCTTTTTTTTTATAAAAAAAAAAAAAAAAGATTTTATTTTTTTTTTTTTTAAAAAAGAAAAATTGTAGCGGTTTTGTGCCTTTGACCTGTGTTTATGACTCTGAAACCATGTGATGCAGGGTCGCAGTGTATGTTTGATGGGACGCCATCTTTCAGAACTGTGCTAACTCACTCTTGAAGCGTCCAATGGTAAGAGAAATACAGAATTTTTATATGACAATGGACATTGTACTTTGTACTCCCGCTGTAAGTAGCCCTTTTCAATCTTTGTAATTGACTCGGAATAAACCTGTACGAAACCTGGTCATGTAAAGGGAAGAGAAGAGCAACTGTACGGTGACATGAGCGTGTTTATGCCTTGTACGTGATGGCTCGTTTTAACCTGTTACTGCTGTTGCTTTGCTGCCTGTACCAGTCTCGCTCCCTCTCCCATTTTGTCGGGGCGGGGAAGATGTCTTGCCACTTTTTTTATTATTTAATTTATATTTTTATTTTTTATTTTCCTTTCTGTACATTAATTTATATATATTTTTTTTTTTTTAATGGCTGTGTAGAAACTAGCAGCGTCCCGGAGGTCGGGGGGCACGGAGTGGGGCGCTCCCCTCGCCGTACCTCCCCCCTAGTCAGCTTAGGGGGGGCCCAGGGCTGGTCCCTGGTGGGAGGGAGGGAGGGAGGGGGAAGGATTTGGGGGGGCAGTTGTCCTGGGATCGGCCCCCTTGCTCCGGCCGGGGCTCTCCGTCCCCGCTGGGAGGAGACACGGGGGTCCTGGTTGGGGTTCGGAGCCAGCCCTGCCATCGCCCTCCTGGGGTAGCTGGGGGGAATCCCCAAAGCCTCCCCCGGGGCCAGGCTCGGGTGTCGGGGACTCAAAGGGGTCCCCCTGGCGCCCTCGGGAGCGGTGTGTGTCCCCCCTCACCCATCCCGAGACCACCCTAACCTCTCCTTCCACCCGCAGGAGAGCCGGGCGGAAACCCCAACAAGCGCCAGCGGCAGCCCCCGCTCCTGGGAGACCACCCTGCGGAGTACGGTACGGTGCTCCTCGCGACTGGGGGGGTCCTGGGGGGGGTGGAAACACGATGTCAGGGGGTCTTGGGGGGAGAAACGTGATGGTGGGGGGCCCTTGGGGAGGGAAACGTGATGTTGGGGGAAGCATATGATGGGGTTTCCTCGCAGGGGGGAACATGATGTCGGGGGATCCTGGAGGGGGGAAACACAATGTCGGGGGGGCCTGGGGCGGGGGGGGAACATGATGCTGGGGTGCACTTGGGGAGGGAAATGTGATGTCAGGGGTCCTTGGGGTTGGTCTCCAACCTTCTCCCCGCACAGGAGGACCCCACGGTGGCTACCACGGGCACTACCACGACGAGGGTTACGGCCCCCCGCCGCCCCACTACGAAGGGAGGAGGATGGGCCCTCCGGTTGGGGGGCACCGCCGGGGTCCCAGCCGTTACGGCCCCCAATATGGGCACCCGCCGCCACCCCCACCACCGCCGGAGTACGGCCCCCACGCCGACAGCCCTGTCCTCATGGTCTACGGCTTGGATCAGTCCAAGATGAACTGCGACCGTGTGTTCAACATCTTCTGCCTCTACGGAAACGTTGAGAAGGTAAACGGGGAGATGGGGCTTCCCTGGGGTTTGGGGGGTGGGGGGGTGGGGATGAGGGGGGGTCTTTGAGGGGTTTTTATTCCACCATTTTCCTCCTCGCAGGTGAAATTCATGAAGAGCAAACCAGGAGCAGCCATGGTGGAGATGGCGGATGGTTACGCCGTGGACAGAGCCATCACCCACCTCAACAACAACTTCATGTTCGGGCAGAAACTCAACGTCTGGTGGGTCTTGGGCCCGGGTGGGGGCCGGTGCGGGCAGCCCTGCCTGCAGTGCTGAGCCCCTGCCCGTCCCGCAGCGTCTCCAAGCAGCAGGCCATCATGCCCGGGCAGTCCTACGGGCTGGAGGACGGATCTTGCAGCTACAAGGATTTCAGCGGTTCCCGCAACAACCGCTTCTCCACGCCCGAGCAGGCGGCCAAGAACAGGATCCAGCACCCCAGCAACGTCCTCCACTTCTTCAACGCGCCGCTGGAGGTGACCGAGGACAACTTCTACGAGGTACGGGGGCACCCGCCCTCCTCCTGCTCGCTGCTTCCTTTTCCCTCTCCTCTTCCTCCTGTCTCTGTTTTTCCTCTCTTCCTTTTTTTCCTTCTCGTTCTCCTCTTCCTTTTCCTCTTTCTCCTTCTCTTCCTTCTCTTGTTTCTTCCTTCTCTTTCTCCTCCTTCTTCTCCCTTCTCTGTTTTCCTTCTCTTCCTTTTTCTCCTCCTTCGCTTTTTCTCCTCCTTTTCCTTCGCTTTTTCTCCTTCTCCTCCTTTTCATCCTCTCCTTTTTCCCCTTCCCTTCCTTTTTCCCCTTCCCTTCCTTTTTCCCCTTCCCTTCCTTTTTCCCCTTCCCTTCCTTTTTCCCCTTCCCTTCCTTTTTCCCCTTCCCTTCTCTTCCTCGTCCCTTCTTCCTTTTTCTCCTTCCCTTTTTCCTTCTGTTCTGTTTGCTTTTCCTTCTCCCTTCTCCATTTTTCTTCTTCCTTTTTCTTCTCCTTTTTCCTTTTCCTTCTCATTTCCTTTTCCTCTTCCTTCTCGTTTCCTTTTTCTCTTCCTTCTCCTTCTCCCTTCTGTTTTTCTCTTCCTTTTTGTCCCTCTCCTCCTTTTTCTCCTCTTCTGTTTCCTTCTCCAACTTAATCCTTTCCTTCCCCTTCCCTCTCCCCTTTTCCTTCCTCCCTCCCTCCTCTTCCCCCTTTTCCTCCTCCCTTCCCCCCCCCCCTCCCCACCATCCACCAACCCCCCCTCTCCATTTTCCCCCCCTTCCTCTCCCCAGATCTGCGACGAGCTCTGCGTGAAGCGACCCTCCTCTGTCAAGGTCTTCTCGGGGAAGAGTAAGTTCCGGGGGGCAGGGAGCGGCCACCCGGGGGGTGCTCCCTGCCCTGGGGGGGGCGCGGGGGGGCAGGGTGGCATGGCCGCCGCAGCCGCCGGGCTGAGGAAGGGACACCCCCCCGCAGGCGAGCGCAGCTCCTCGGGGCTGCTCGAGTGGGACTCCAAGAGCGACGCCCTTGAGACCCTCGGCTTCCTCAACCACTACCAGATGAAGAACCCCAGTAAGTCGAGGTTTATTGGGGGGGGGGGGGGGGACGACGACACACGGGGGGGGGCCCCCCCAACCCTTCCAGACCCCCCTAACCCCCCTCTTTCTTCTCCCCCAGACGGGCCGTACCCCTACACGCTGAAACTCTGCTTCTCCACCGCCCAGCACGCCTCCTAACAGCGACCCCCACCCCGCGGGGGCCCCCTCCACACCCACACACCCCCTTTTTTTTTTTTTCCTTTCTTTTTTCTTCCCCCAAACCCCTCGGTTTTTTTTAAAGCCTGATGTTCAGTAGTGACCACCCCGTGACCACCCCCCCACCCCCCCCCGCCCATTTTTAAGGAGAATGATTGTACATGTGCTCGCCCCCCGTGTCCCCCCCCCCAGCCCTCGCGCCTTTCAATAAACTCGTTTGGAAAACGGAGCCCGCGGTTTGGCGCTGGGGGCCCCGTTTTGGGGAGATTTTGGGCGGATTTTGGGCAAGGCTGTTTTTAGAGGTGGCTGCAGGGTTCAACTGCGGCCTTGTCACCGGGGCGGGGAGGGGGGGGCACTTCCGCCTCGGTAGGGGGCTGCAGGGGCACTTCCGCCTCGGTAGGGGGGGCTGCAGGGGCACTTCCGCCTCGGTAGGGGGCTGCAGGGGCACTTCCGCCTCGGTAGGGGGGGCTGCAGGGGCACTTCCGCCTCGGTAGGGGGCTGCAGGGGCACTTCCGCCTCGGTAGGGGGGGCTGCAGGGGCACTTCCGCCTCGGTAGGGGGCTGCAGGGGCACTTCCGCCTCGGTAGGGGGGGCTGCAGGGGCACTTCCGCCTCGGTAGGGGGGGTTGCAGGGGCACTTCCGCCTCGGTAGCGGAGCGGAAGTTCCGTGGTCCCTGGTCACGTGGCGGAAGGGGCGGGGCGTTACCCCGCTGCCCTTGGCCCGGGGAGGAGCGCGCGGAGGCCGATGGCGCTGTGGGCTGCGGGGCTGCGGGGGCTGCAGAGGAGACGTGAGTGGGGGGGGGGGGTGGCGTGTGTGTCCCCCCCACCCCACGGCGGGCACGTGACACCCCCCCCACCCCGCGGGGGTGACCCCCGGCCTGGTCCCCACGACCCCCGGCCTTAACCTTGACCTTCCAGACCGACCCCAACCCCCCCTCCCGGCCTGTCAGGACCCCCCAGACCCCCCCCAGGCGCCACTTTGACCTTCACCGCCCTTGTCGTCGCCTCTGGCAGGGAGCCAGTGGGTCCCAGTCCCTTCCCAGTGGGTCCCAGTCCCTTCCCAGTGGGTCCCAGTCCCTTCCCAGTGGGTCCCGGTCCCTCCCAGTGGGTCCCACTCCCTTCCTAGTCCTTCCCAGTGGATTCCAGTCCGTCCCAGTGGTTCTCAGTCCCTCCCACTGGTTTCTAGTCCTTTCCCAGTCCCTCCCAGTGGTTCCCAGTCACTCCCAGGATTTCCTACTCCCTTCCCAGTCCCTCCCAATGGTTTCTAGTTCTTTCCCAGTCACTCCCAGGGGATTCCAGTCCCTCCCCACCTTCCCCCGTGACTCTCAAGTCTTCTCCCAATCCCTCCCAGTATGTCCCAGTACTTTTTTGGTGGTTTCTAGTCCTTTCCCAGTGGCTCCCAGTTCTTTCTTAGTGGATCCCAGTGAGTTCCAGTCCTATCCCACTGCCTCCCAGCCCTTCCCCTCTGCCTCCAGTGGGTTCCAGTACCCCCCAATCCTGTCCCAGTGAGTCCCAGTTCTTCCCTAAGGGTTCCCTTCTCCAGTGGGTTCCAGTCCCTCCCCAGTTCATTCCAGTGCCCTCAGCTCTTCTCCAACAAGTCCCAGTCCCTCCCCATAGAGGCTCCCAGCTGTCCTCCAGTGGCTCCCAGTGCTCCCACTTGTTCTCTAGTGGGTACCAGTCTCTCCCCAGTGTGTCCCAGTGCCACCAGTCCCGCCAGCTCTTCCTCAAGAGGTCCCAGTCCCTCTCTAGGTACTCCCAGTCCCTCCCCAGTGGGTCCCACCCTCTTCCCAGTGCATTCCAGTGCCCTCAGCTCTTCCCCAACAGGTCCCAGTCCCTCCCCAGTGCATCCCAGTGCCCCCAGCCCTTCTCCAGTGGGTCTCAGTCCCTCCCCAGTGGGTCCCAATCCCTCCCCAGCGGCTCCCAGTGCCCCCAGCCCTTCTCCAGTGGGTCCCAGTCCCTCCCCAGCGGCTCCCAGTGCCCCCAGCCCCTCGGGGTGACTCCAGGTGCCGCAGCGCTGCGGGTGCTGGCCCGGCTGATGTCGGCAGAAGCCACCGAGCGCCGCTCGGCCGCCCGCAGCTTCGAGACGTTGCGGGTGACGCCGGAGGGGGACCATGTCCTGCACGTGGAGCTCCACCGCCCCGAGAAGAGAAACGCCATGAACGTGGCGTTCTGGAGGTACTGGGGGGGCACCCAGGGAACCCTCCAGGACCCGCCCCCCCGAGACCCCCCACCCCACGGTCCCCGTCCCCGCGCAGGGAGATGGTGGAGTGTTTCCAGGACATCAGCCGGGACTCGGCCTGTCGTGCCGTCGTCATCTCGGGCGCTGGGAAGATCTTCACGGCTGGTGAGGGCCCCCCCCGAACTCAGCAAGGGGGGGGCAGAGGGATTTGGGCTCATTTTGGGGGAGATCTTAGAACTGAGGGAACATTTCAGCCCCAACAGGGGAAACTGGGGGGGGGTCTTGGCCCATCTGTGTGGGACTGGGAGCATCTTGGCGCCAGCTGGGGGGGATTGGGGGCACCTTTACCCCAGCTGGGGCGGGGGGGGGGTGGGGTAACTTTGCTCTAGGTGGGGGGATTTGGGGGTACGTTTGCCCTGTCTGGGGGGATTTGGGGTATCTTTACCCCAGTTGGGGGGAATTGGGGGCACCTTCACCTCATACAAGGAGGGATTGGGGGTACCTTTACCCCGGGGGGGCAGATTTGGGGTAACTTTGCCCCGGGGGGGGATTTGGGGTAACTTTACTCCATCTAGGGGGGGATTTGGGGTAACTTTGCCCCATCTAGGGGCGGATTTGGGGTAACGTTGCCCCAGATGGGGGAATTGGGGTACATTTACCCCATCTGGGGGGGGATTTGGGGTACCTTTACCCCATTTGGGGGAGATTTGGGATAACTTTGCCCCAGATGGGGGGATTGGGGTACATTTACCCCATCCAGGGGGGGGATTTGGGGTAACTTTACCCCAGCCAGGGGAGCTGAGGGACATCTCAGCATCACCAGGAGGATGGGGGGGTGCCTGCACCCTGGCTGGGGAAAGACCAGGGGGGTCCTCCCCCGCCCCAAGCCCCCACCCGGGAATTGGGGACAGTCGGTGACGTCCCGGCGCCGGCAGGGATCGATCTGGCAGCGATGGGCGGCGATGTCCTGCTGTTGGAGGGTGACGACATGGCCAGGAGGGCCTGGAACCTGCGGCAGAAGATCTGCGAATACCAGGAGACCTTCTCGGTGCTGGAGAAGGTGGGGACGGACGGACGGACGGGCGGAGGCGGGGTGGGGGGACACAGATCCGCCCCCCCCCTCTCCCTGACACCCCATCTCTCCTTGCAGTGCCCGAAGCCGGTGATCGTGGCCGTACACGGCGCCTGCATCGGCGCAGGTGAGCTGGGGACAGCGGGGGGCGCCATGTCGGGTCCCCCCCGCCCCAAACTCTGGCTCAGGGTCGGCTCCCGGCAGGCGTCGACCTCATCTCGGCCTGTGACATCCGCTACTGCAGCCAGGACGCCTGGTTCCAGGTGAAGGTGAGTGGCCCTGGGGACCCTCGGGTGGCCCTGGGGACTCTCAGGTGGCCTGGAGGGTCCTTGGGTGGCCCTGAGACCCCTTGGAAGTCCCCAAGACCCCTCAGATTGTCCTAGTGACCCCTTGGATGTCCCTGAGACACCTCAGATTGTCCTCGTGGCTTCTTGGGTGGCCCTGAGACCCCTCAGATGTCCCTGAGGGGCCTGGGACATTGCTGAGACCCCTTGGATGACCCAAGACCCCTTGGATTGTCATGGTGGCTTCTTGGATGGCCCTGAGACTCCTCAGATGTCCCTGAGGGGCCTGGGACATCCCTGAAACCCCTTGGATGTCCCTGAGACCCCTCAGATTGTCCTCATGGCTTCTTGGGTGTCCCCCAGACCCCTTGAATGTCCCCAAGACCCCTCAGATTGTCCTGGTGGCTTCTTTGGTGTCCCCCAGACCCCTTGGATGTCCCCAAGACCCCTCAGATTGTCCTGGTGACTCCTTGGATGACCCTGATCCCCCTCAGATGTCCCTGAGACCCCTTAGACATTCCAGTGTCTCATTGGGATGTCCCTGAGGGATCTGGGACATCTCTGAGACCCCTTGGATGTCCCCAAGACCCCCTAGATTGTCCTGGTGACTCCTTAGATGTCCCTGAGACTCCTTGGATGTCCCTGAGGCGCCTGGGACATTGCTGAGACCCCTTGGATGTCCCCAAGACCCCTCAGATTGTCCTGGTGGCTCCTTGGATGTCCCTGAGACCCCTCAGATGTCCCTGGAGCCCCTCGGCCGTCCCCAAGCCCCCTTCCTCCACCCCCTGTGTCCCCCTTGGCCGTCCCCATGTCCCCTCACATGTCCCCACACCCGCAGGAGGTGGACATCGGGCTGGCGGCTGACGTGGGCACCCTGCAGCGTCTCCCGAAGATCGTGGGCAACCAGAGGTGGGTGGGAGGACGCCAGAGGGGCTGGGAGGGGGCTGGTGGCAGGGGAGGGGACTTCAGGGCGACCCTGTGTCACCCCCAAACCTTCCCCCCCTGAAGTCTTGTCAACGAACTGGCCTTCACCGCCCGCAAGATGATGGCCCCTGAGGCGCAGAGCTGCGGCTTGGTGAGGTACTGCACCCCAGAAACCCCCCGGGGAGGGCACCCTGTCACCCCCCGGCGTGGCTGGGGGGTCCCTTGGGGTCCCTGCACCCCCCCTGGCATCTCCTCTCCCCCCCCCTCTCCCCGCAGCCGGGTGTTCCCCGACAAGGAGACGCTGTTGCGGGGAGCCCTGGAGGTGGCAGCTGCCATCGCGGCTCGTAGCCCCGTGGCCGTGCAGGGCACCAAGGTCAACCTGGTCTACTCGAGGGACCACCCTGTCACCGAGGGGCTGCGCTACATGGTGAGTGACACCCCCCCCGTCCCCCCCCCATCTCCGCCGGGTCCCCTCCCTGTCCCCCCAACACCGGGTCCCCGCCCATCTGTCCCTGTGCCCCCGCCCTGACCGTGGTGACGTCCCCGTCTCCACGCTCTGGGCATCCCTGTGGCTGGTTTTGGCCCCAAGGGTGGCCCTGTCTCCGAGGGTGTCCTGTCCCCAAGGTTGTCCTGTCCCTGTCCCCAAGGGTGTTCTGTCCCTGAGGGTGTCCCATCCCTGTCCCCAGGGTGTCCCTGTCCCCAAGGATGTCCTGTCCCTGAGGGTGTCCCATCCCTGTTCCCATTGCTGAGGATGTCCCATCCCTGTCCCTGAGAGTGTCCTGTCTCTGTCCCCAATGGTGTCCTGTCCCTGACCCCGAGGGTGTCCCTGTCCCCAGGGGTGTCCTATCCCTATCCCTGAGGGTGTCCCGTCCCCAAGGGTGTCCGATCCTTGTCCTGTCCCCAAGGGCGTCCTGTCCCTGAGGGTGTCCCATCCCTGTCCCCATTGCTGAGGATGTCCCGTCCCTGTCCCTGAGAGTGTCCTGTCTCTGTCCCCAATGGTGTCCTGTCCCTGACCCCGAGGGTGTCCCTGTCCCCAGGGGTGTCCTATCCCTGTCCCTGAGGGTGTCCCGTCCCCAAGGGTGTCCGATCCTTGTCCCATCCCCAAGGGTGTTCCTGTCCCCAGGGGTGTCCTATCCCTGTCCCCATTGCTGAAGGTGTCCTGTCCCTGTCCCCAAGGGCGTCCTGTCCCCGAGGGTGTCCCATCCCTGTCCCCATTGCTGAGGATGTCCCATCCCTGTCCCCAGGGGTGTCCTATCCCCGTACTTGAGTGCGTCCTGTCCCTGTCCCCGCGGGTGTCCCGTCCCTGTCCCCATGCTGTCCCTGTCCCCGTCCCTGTCCCCAGGCCACCTGGAACATGAGCATGCTGCAGACCGATGACGTCCTCAAATCGGTGCAGGCGGCGATGGAGAAGAAGGGTCTCGAGGGCGTCCCCTTCTCCAAGCTGTAGGGCCACCGCGGCCCCCCCAATAAAACACCCTTGTCGCCGCGTCCCGTCTCCTCCCTGGGCAGCGCCGGTGGGGGCGGGGGGGACGACATGGGGCTGGCGGGGGGGGCGGTTTCCAATGGACGTGGGGGTCCCCATGTCCCCAGGGATCAGTGATGGGGGGACCCCATGGCGCTGGGGACCCCCCTAAAGTCGGGGACCCCCCCCAGAGTCACAGACCTTGGTGTCTTTCCCCCCCCACCCCCTCAGGGACACATCCAGGCCCCTCCCGGCCACCTGGGTGTCGTCCCCCTCCCCGGCGCGGGGCAGAGTCCGGGGCGTTGTCACCTCGGGCAGGTCCTGTGTGTGTGTGTCCCCCACCCCCCTCACCCTACATCCGGGGGGGGGACAAAGTCCAGACCCTGCCCTGGGAAGGGACCGGGGTGGGGTGGGGGCACCCAGTTTGCATTTGGGGCTATAAAAGTCCCGGTGTCACTGTCACCATCATCATTGTCACACTCACCATGGCCTTCGTCCCCGCGCCCGGCTACCACCCCGCCTACAACCCGGTTGGTATCGCCCCTGGGGGGGTCCTGTGTTCCCCCCCCCACCCCCTCAACCCCCCAGGATGGGGACCCAGGGGTCAGGGTCCTGGGGGACCCTGTCACCACCCCCTTAGGGACAGGGTGGGGACCCCACTGACCTTGTGGTCACCCACCCCCCCCTCAGCCACTACCCTACGTGGCCCCTGTGATGGGGGGGCTCCGGCCTGGAATGGCTGTTTGCGTGCAGGGTCTTGTCCCCCCCCACGCTGACAGGTAACGGGGACACTGGGGAGATGGCCCGGGGGGGGGGGGGGGCTTCTGTCCCTTTGTATGGGTGGGGGGAACATGGGAGACATGGGGGGGACACAGAGGGATATGGGGGGGGACACGGCGGGGGGACACAGAGTTGGGGGGTTATGGGGGATGGGGGAGGGACACGGGGGACACATGGGAGGACACGGATATAGGGGACATGGAGGGGACGTGGGGGGGACACAGAGTTGAGGGGGATGGGGGCACAGGGGGACATGGAGGGGCACAGGGAGACATGGGGGGGCACAGAGGGATATAGGGGACAGGGGGGGCACAGGAGGACATGGGAGGGACACGGGGGGGACATGGGGGACATGGGAGGGACACAGCCCCTGCGGTTGCAGGTTCCGGGTGAACCTGGCGAGCGGGCCGGAGGACGAGGCTGACCTGGCCTTGCACTTGAACCCGCGCTTCGGGGCCGAGGGGCACGTGGTGCTGAACAGCCGCTTCGGGGGGCAGTGGGGGCCGGAGCAGTGCCGGGACCTCCAGGCCTTCGTGCCCGGGACCCCCTTCGAGATCATCATTGCCGTCACCCCCCAGGACTATCGGGTGCGGGACAGAGTGGGCGGGGGGTGGGGGGTGCTCTGCTGGTCCATGGGGGCCAAAGGGGCTCACTGGGTGGTACGTGGGGTCCCAAAGGGGCAATAAGGAGTCCCAGAGGGGGAGATATGGGCTCACTGGGGGGGATATGGGGTCCCAAAGGGGGTATATGGGGTCCCAAGGGGGTATACGAGGTTCCAAGGAGGTATATAGAGTCCCAAGGGGGGTATATGGGGTCCCAAAGGGGGTAAATGGGGTCCCAAGGGGGGTATATGGGGTCCCAAAGGGGATATATGGGCTCACTGGGTGGTATATGGGGTCCCAAGGGGGTATATGGGCTCACCAGGGGTATACGGGGTCCCTAAGGGGTTATATGGGGTCCCAAAGGGGGTATATAGGATCCCAAGGGGGGTATATGGGGTCCCAGAGGGTGCTATATGGGCTCACAGGAGGTATGTGGGGTCCCAAAGGGGCAATAAGGAGTCTCAGAGGGGCTCCCAGCGGGTATATGGGGCCCCAAGGGGGGTATATGGGCTCACCAGGGGTATGTGGGGTCCCAAAGTGGATATATGGGCTCACTGGGTGGTATATGGGGGTCCCAAGGGGCATATACAGGGTCCCAAGGGGGGTATATGGGGTCCCAAAGAGAGTATGTGGGCTCACAGGGGGTATGTGGGGTCCTAAAGAGGGTATATGGGGCCCAAGGGGGGTCTGTGGGGTCCCCAAGGGGGGGTCTGTGAGGTCCCAAAGGGGATATGTGGGGTCCCAAGGGGGGTATATGGGCTCACAGGGGGTATATGGGGTCCCAAGGGGGGGGGGGGGGTGTCTGTGAGATCCCAAGGGGCTATATGGGGTCCCAAGGGGTATATGGGCTCACCAGGGGGATATGGGGTCCCAAAGCCGGACTCTCTGGGCACACAGGGAGGGGGATTGGGGGCTCTGGCCCCTCCTGACCCCCCCGGCCCCCCCAGATCCTGGTGAACAGTCGCCCCTTCGACGAGTTCCCGCACCGGCTGCCCCCGGAGCAGGTCACGGCCGTCACCGTGGACGGGGACCTGGAGCTGCACTCGGTCACCATCCTGGGTGCTGGGGTGAGCCTGGCCTGACCCCCCCCACCCCAAAACCTATATCCCCCCCACCGCCACTTGGGGACCCCCCCATCCTCACTTCTACCCCATCTCTCCGCAGGGGCTCTACCCCCCCGCCATGCCGGTAAGTCCTGGGGGGTTTGGGAGGCCCCAGGTGTTTTTTGGGGGGCCCCTTTCACTCCTCTTTCTTCTCCCCCCCCCTCAGGACATGCCGCAGACCATCCCCTACCAGAGCAACCTGCCGGTGAGTTCTGGGGTGTTGGGGGGGGGCCACAACCCCGTCCCCCCCCATCCTCGGGGTGTCCCCCCCCGCTGACCCTCTCTCCTCTCCTGCAGGTGATGGGGCAACCGCCCACCCTCCACCCGGTGAGTGGGGGGGACCCCGGCTCTTGAGGGGGTGTTGGGGGGGGCACAAGGTTTTGGGGGGCTCGGGGGGGGCCCTGTCCCCGTCCCACCCCCCCTCCTTGTCCCCTGCAGCCGGTGCCCTTCATCGCCACCATCCCGGGGGGGCTCATCCCCAAGAAAACCATCGTGGTGAAGGGCTTCATCCCCCCTGACGCCGAAAGGTATTTTGGGGGGGGGTGGGGTGTTAGAAGGGACCCCCACCCCCTTCCCTGGGGCACCCTGAACACCCTGACACCCCCCCTCCCCCTTTTTCTCTGTCACCCCAAAAAAGGTTCCACATCAACCTGCGGGCGGGGCCCGGGGGGGACGTGCTGCTGCACTTGAACCCGCGCCTGGGCGAGGGGCTGGTGGTGCGGAACAGCCTCGTGGGGGGCACCTGGGGGGCCGAGGAGCTGGAGCTGCCCCACAACCCCCCCAGCGCGGCCGCTACTTCGACGTGAGTGCACGAGGGCGGGCGGGAGTTGCACGAGGGGTTGGGGGGGGAAACGGGTGCACGAGGGGCTGCGTTGCATGAGGACGGGCATCACTTGCACGAGGGGCTGCGTTGCGCAAGGGGTTGGGTTGCACGAGGACAGGCATTGCACAGGGGGGAGTTGCACGAGGGGCTGCATTGCACGAGGGGTTGTGTTGCATGAGGATGGGCATTGCACGGGGAGGAGTCGCATGAGGACGGGCATCGCTTGCACGAGGGGCTGTGGCACAAGAACAGGCATCATACATGGGTGGGAATTGCACAAGGGGCTGCGTTGCACAAGGGGCTGTGTTGCACAAGGACAGGCGTTGCACAGGGGGGTTGCACGAGGGGCTGTGTTGCACGAGGACGGGCATTGCACAGGAGGGAGTTGCACGAGGACGGGCATCGCTTGCACAAGGGGCTGTGTTGCACAAGAAAAGTCATCGCACGTGGGTGGAGTTGCACGAGAGGCTGCATTGCACGAGGGCTTATGTTGCACGAGGGCTTGTGTTGCACGAGGACGGGCACCGCACATGGGAACTGCACAAGTGTTGACATCGCACGAAGGATGGGTGTTGCCTGTGGGTGGATGTCGGTGTCGCACGAGGGCCCTGCTCGCACGAGGGTCCCCGTGCCCCACGGCCGCTCCCCCCCTCTCCCCCCCGCCAGCTCTCCATCCGCTGCGGGAACCGCCGCTTCAAGGTGTTCGCCGAGGGGCAGCCGCTCTGCGACTTCACCCACCGCCTCCCCCCGGGGCCTCACGCCGACACGCTGGAGGTGGACGGCGACGTCGTCCTCTCCTACGTCCACTTCTGAGCCCCACGGCCGGACCCACGGCCGGACCCACGGCTGGACCCACGGCTGGACCCATGGTCGCCCCCACAGCCGCTGGCCGGGGCCCTCGGTGCCGCCGTCACCCCCCAGCGCTGACCCCAATAAAGCTGCTGTTGCCTCTCACGCGCCTCCATTGCTGTTGCCCCCCCCGCCCCCCAACTGCAGCCCCACAACCCCCCCCCGGACAGGGTCCTCCTCCCCACCTGGTCCCCCCAATGTGACCCCCCCCAACCTGCCCCCCTAGTTCTGGCCCTGTCCCCAGCATCTCCCCTGACCCCCCCCCCCCCCTTCCTGTCGTGTCCCTGTCCCCAGCGTGTCCCCAGCCCTGTGTCCCCAGCCCTGTCCCTCTCCCTGTCCCCGTGTCCCTCTCCCCTTCCTTATCCTCATCCTTGTCCCCCTGTCCCTGTCCCTGTCCCCATGTCCATGACCCTCTCTTTCTCCCCCTCTGCGTCCTCTCTCCTTGTCCCCATGTCCCTGTCCCTGTCCCCCTCCTTGTCCCCATGTCCCTCTCCCTCTCATTATCCCCATCCTTGTCCCCCTCTCCCTCTCCCCATGTCCCTCTCCCCCTCCTTATCCCCGTGTCCCCCCTCTCCTCATGTCCCTGTCACCCTCCTCATCCCCGTCCTCCTCTCCCTGTCCCCATTCCCATCCCCACGCCCCTGTCCCTGTCCCCATGTCCCCCCCCCCAACAGTGGCCCCTCACCGGGGGACACAGGACGATGGGGACCATGAGCAGCCACCCTGAGGGGGGACTGGGAACCCTGGGGGTTATGGCACCATTTTGCTCCGCTTCTGCCATAATCTGCAAAAAAAACCCCACCCACCCCAGCCCAGCCCATTCCAACGCCCAACAGCCCCTTCTGCAAAGAAATCCTTCCTAAGAGCCAGTCTGACCCTGCCCTGGCGCAGCTTGAGGCCATTCCCTCTTGGCCTGCCGCTGGCTCCTTGGCTCAAGAGACTCATCCCCCCTCTCTGCACCCTCCTTTCAGGGAGTTGCAGAGGGCCAGGAGGTCTCCCCTCAGCCTCCTCTTCTCCACACTAAACCCCCCCAGTTCCCTCAGCCGCTCCCCATCAGACCTGTGCTCCAGACCCTGCACCAGCTCCGTTGCCCTTCTCTGGACACGCTCGAGTCATTCAATGGCCTTTTTGGGGTGAGGGGCCCAAAACTGAACCCACTCATCGAGGGGCGGCCGAGCACAGGGGTGAGATCCTTTCCCTGTCCCTGCTGGTGATACAGAGAAATGATTACTTGTTTTGAGACTTATTTACTTACAGAAAACTGCTTAGCAACTTATTTACTTACTTACAGCAACTTATAGTATTAATTTTTGAATATTGCTAAGAATCCTGCTGGCCCAGACTGTTCTGTGGGGTTTTACCAAGGACTGCTGTGTCCATCAAAACAAAGCAGTTTGCTGTGAAAATCTACCAAGAGCTGCAGCGTTCAGCAAAATGCCTTGGTTTTGTCCTTGGGAAGCAGGTGTGCTCTAACGAGTTGGGCCTCGGTAACGAATGGTCATGTACGGACAGTAGAAGTTCCATTGGTTCTCTTAGATAAGATAGGATGAGGAAAACACTCTTGTTATTCAAGAAGTTGGCACCCGGCATTTGGCCTTATTGAAACTCCTCCCGTTGGGCTCAGCCCATCGCTCCAGCCTGGCCAGGTCTCTCTGCAGAGCCTCCCTACCCTCGAGAGATCAACACTCCCACCCAACTGGGTGTCATCTGCAAACTGACTGAGGGTGAGCTTCAAGAATCTGTAAATGTTGCCTGAAAATAAACCGTCCTGTTGGTGAACCTGACGGTTTCTCCCGAGTGCCTGCTCGGGCCGGGTCAGACTTACAGTCACGGGCCCAGCTGGTGTATTAATCCCAACAGAATGTAATACCTATGAAGGGGTAAGTCCAGCCGCCCCTCGCCCCTCTGACCGCTGAGGGCCGGCTAGAACCCAAGGGGATTTATCTCTCACCAAATTCATCTCCTACCCTTGTGGTGGTGCAATTCTCACCCTTCCCTGTCGGGCTGCTTGGTGCTGGGTGTGATCCCCCCCACCTCCCCCCGAGCCGTACTCCCATCTGTGGAGATAAGGACTGATGACGAGTCTGGCTCCTGCCCCTCCCGAGTGCTCGGAATCCGTTAAAGGCGCCTCCTCTCCTCAGGGCCGGGCACACCTGGGCCTGGGATGGGGCCAGATGGGAACAAGAACAGAGCTGAACCTTCATCAAGTTCTGGTGCAGCTGCAGAAGGGACCTGACAGAAGTCAATGATCTTGGACCCTCCAAACTGCGCCCCCCAGGGAGACCCTTGGAGCTCCCCTGGATCCCAGCGGCCTGTGACCAGCATCTGCCCCGAGCTGGAGCCTCGCAGGGACCAAACCCTGGAGGTGTCGTCTGCTGCCAGAGCTGAGGGCAGGCCGGGGCGAGGTGCCCCCGCTCAGGGCTCGGGGATGGCCCGCGGGGGAATGCCGAGGCCTCGGGAGGGTTGGCTCTGCCCTCGAGAGGAGGGAGATGTTCTCTGAGCTCGCTGCTCTGTCACCCGTCCTCCCTCTGTCTGCCGGGGGTGGGTCCGTGCTTCCTGCTGCTGGACCCAGGTGCTGTTGTCTCTGGGTGTGTTTGTGCGTGTGGGGCACGTCCCTGGACACACGTATAGATCAAGGAGCCGTCGGGTCAGTGGGTGTGAATCTGGTCATTTCAGAATCTGTGAATCAGCCGCTTTTCTCTTTCAACATTTCTGAATTATTTTGTAACAATTAGTGGTTAATAAACCCAGATTTCCCGCTAAACCACCGCCGCGTCAAGACTTTCATCCGCGACAACCCCAAACACAACACCCCCCCCCCCGCCCAGAAGGAGAAAAACGCATCTTATTGCCCTTAAAAATCCGACACCTTTTATTGTCCTGGGCCCCAGCAGCCGCCGCGGGCAAAGCCGGGGGGGTCCCAGCCGTGGTGGGGGGGGGGGTCCCAGCTGCAGGGGGGGTCCCGGGGAAGGTGGGACGACAGCAGTGAAGAACAGTGCAGTCTCCGCTGTTAGCAGTTAATCAGCAATATTTTAATTGCATGACAAAGAAAACCGGTTAATATATGCTGTTAGGTGAATTACATTTATATAATAAATCCCTAAGTTAATAAAGTAAATAGGAACCTTCTGGCTTTCATTTAAATTTTAAAAGATCAGGTGCTTTTTTTTTTTTTCTCTCTTTTTTTTTTTTTTTCCCCCCCTAGATTTTTGGTCCTCAGAAAAATCTGCTCCAAGGTTGGAGGGATGTGCTGGGGGTGGGGGGAGCCCCCCCTACACCCCCCCCCACCCCAAAGCAGGGGCTACGCTGGCCCCGCCAAGATCCCGTTGGGATTTTGTTTTGCTCTTAAATTAAAGCGGGGCGGGAGGAGGAGGTTGGGGGGGTGGGGGGGCGTTTGCAGCAGCTTGTCAGTTGAAAAAATAGAAAGGGTTTATATTAAAAAAGATAACGGTTTGAGCCCGAGGTGCCAGACGCACCGAGGCTCCCTGACAAGAAACCTGAAGCGACTAAAAGGTGAGACCCCCCCCACCTCCACGCCGAAGTGGGCACCCGCCCTCCCCGCAAAAGTGATAAAAATAAACCCCAAAATAAACTGTTGCATAGGTCGGTGGTGGGGGTGACGCGTGGTGGTGGCTGGTCCGTGACCCCTCTTCTGGTGCCGCCGCGGCGAGCGGGCGGAGGGGAGCGTGGGTGTGCAGAAGTGGGGGGGGCAAATAAAAATAAACCAAGAAAATAATAAAAGCAATAAAATTAAAGAAATAAGGAGTTTTGGCTCTGTTGCTGGGAAGCACCAGCGCTTGGTGCGTGGGCTCAGACGTCGCTCTCGCCGTAGAGCGCGGTGGAGAAGGATTTGTAGTCGAGGGCGCCGGGGACGGCGTCGGGGCCCTGGTACGGGGCCATGCGGGCGAGGCAGTACTCGGCCTGGTCGGGGGGCAGCTCCCGCCGCAGCTCCTCCGCCGTGATGTAGTTCTGAAAAGGGGAAAAAAAAAAAAAAAGCGGTGAGAAGGTGGCGGCCATCCCGGCGCGGCGTCACCGAAGGCTCCGCCGCGGGGTCTCACCTTGTCGCCGGCTAAAACTTTGAAGGAGGCGATGACCTGGTCGGCCGTGTCGGTGTCCGTGGTCTCGTGCGACATGAAGTCGATGAAAGCCTGGAAGGTGACGATGCCGCTGCTGTTGGGATCCACCACGCTCATGATGCGGTTAAATTCGGCGTCGCCCTGAGGAAGGGGAGGGGGTCGGAGGTGAGTGGAGGGGCCGTGAGAGGTTTGTCGGGGTCGCGGAGCGGAAGGGGGGAGTCACCGCGGCGCGAGGGCGTCGCCAGCCTTTGGCGGCGGGCGGAAAGGTGAAAAAAAAAAGAGTGTGGGGGGAAATAAAAAAAGGAGAGGAGAGGAGAGGAGAGGAGAGGAGAGGAGAGGAGAGGAGAGGAGAGGAGAGGAGAGGAGAGGAGAGGAGAGGAGAGGAGAGGAGAGGAGAGGAGAGGAGAGGAGAGGAGAGGAGAGGAGAGAAAGAGAAAAGAGAGAAAAGAGAGAAAAGAGAGAAAAGAGAGAAAAAAGAGAAAAAAGAGAAAAAAGAGAAAAGAAAAAAGACGAAAGAAAAGAGAAAAAAGAAAGGAAAGGAAAGGAAAGGAAAGGAAAGGAAAGGAAAGGAAAGGAAAGGAAAGGAAAGGAAAGGAAAGGAAAGGAAAGGAAAGGAAAGGAAAGGAAAAGGAAAAGGAAAAGGAAAAGGAAAAGGAAAAGGAAAAGGAAAAGGAAAAGGAAAAGGAAAAGGAAAAGGAAAAGGAAAAGGAAAAGGAAAAGGAAAAGGAAAAGGAAAAGGAAAAGGAAAAGGAAAAAGCAGATAGCATACCAGGCTGTATCCCGTGGAGATAAGGAGAGCTCGGAAGTCATCGGTGTCCATGCTTCCCGTGCGCTTCTACTCCGAGAGGATGAAGAGGAGGAAGAGGAGAGAGGTGGCCGCAGAGAGCGCATGCAGAGGTGGAGAGGAAGAGGAAGGAAAAGGCAGGGAGGAAGGGAGGAGAGAGGCACAGATGGGCTTGGAGGAGGCATTTGGGCAGGGAGGGAGGTCGCGGGGGGGAAAAATCCACCATGGGAGGGGAGGAAGGGAGGAAGAGGAGGTACCTGCTGGTCGTTCTCCACGTCGTAGCCCAGGCTGATGAGACAGGCCTTGAACTCCTCCAGGCCCAGCGCGCCACCGTGGTCCTGCACGGGGCGGGGGGGCAAAAAAACCCCATTATTAGTGGGAATCTGCCACCCCCGGGGCTGGAAGGGCAAAAGGGGGGGTCTGGGGGGGGTGGGTACCTTGTCGAAGTGGTTGAAGGAGGCTCTGAACTCCTGCATCTGCTCCTGACTGATGCCTTTGGCGTCGCGGGTGAGGATCTGGTTCTCCACCTCGTTGATGGTGCGAGCGATGGTGGTGAGAAGCTGCTCCCAGCCCACGCGGATGTGCTGGGGAGAGGGGGGGAAGGACAAGCAGCGTCTCAGCGTGGGGGGAAGAGACACCCCGAGACCACGCTGGGCTCCGCGGGGTCACCCCGGGGGTGGCCGAAGGGTTCCGGTACCTCCATGGTGTAGTTGGTGTGTTTGTTGTCGAAGATCAGCGCTTCCTGGATGAGCTGGTGCTGCTGCTCCAGCAGATCGAGGTTGGGTTTGTAGTCAACGATGCTCTGCTCGTATTGCTTGAGTTGGTTGAGCTGGTCCTCCAGCGTGCCGTGCATCTCGATGGAGATACGGCCGATCTCCTGGGGACGGGGGGGGGAAAACACCCGTCAAGGGGCGGGGAAAAACAAGGAGTGAGGCACGAACCCACCTTATCTGCTGGAAATGGGGGGAAAAAAACACCCATCAAGGGGTGGGGAAAAAGGAGGAGCGAGGTACGACCCCACCAATCTGCTGGAAACGGGGAAAAAATGAGGAGTGAGGAATAAACCTGCCCGATCTGACAATGGGGGGAAAAAACCACCCATTGAGGCTCAGGGAAAAACAAGGAGCGAGGAATGAACCTGCCTGATGTCCTGAAAATGGGGAGAAAAAAACACCCGTCAATGGTCGGGGAAAAAGGAGGAGCGAGGCACGAACCTGCCCGATCTCCTGGAAATGAGGGGAAAAAACGAGGAGTGAGGCACGAACCCACCCGATCTGCTGAAAACGGGGGGAAAAAACACTTGTCAAGGCTTGAGGAAAATTGAGGAGCAAGGCACGAACCTGCCTGATCTCCTGAAAATGTGGAGAAAAAACGAGGAGTGAGAAATGGACCCGCCCGATCTCCTGAAAATGGGGGGAAAAACCCACCCATCAAGGGGCGGGGAAAAAGGAGGAGCGAGGCACAAACCCGCCCAATCTGCTGAAAACAGGGGGGAAAAAACACCCTGTCAAGGCTCAGGGAAAAACGAGGAGCGAGGAATGAACCCGCCCGATCTCCTGAAAACGGGAGGAAAAAATGAGGAGTGAGGCACAAACCCGGCTGATTTCCTGAAAACGGGGGGAAAAAACGAGAAGAGAGGCACGAACCCGCCCAATCTCCTGAAAACGGGGGGAAAAAAACACCCTGTCAAAGGTTGGGGAAAAACGAGGAGCGAGGCACAAACCCACCCAATCTCCTGGAAATGGGGAGAAAAAACGAGGAGTGAGGCACGAACCCGCCCGATCTCCTGAAAATCGGGGGAAAAAATAAAAAGTGAGGCATGAACCTGCCCGATCTGCTGGAAACAAGGGGAAAAAACCACCCTGTCAAGGGGTGGGGAAAAAGTAGGAGCAAGGCACGAAACTGTCCGATCTCCTGGAAATGGGGGGAAAAAAAACCCCTGTCAAAGCTTGGGGCGCACGAGGAGGAGCCGAGCCGCAGCGCGATTTTATCCGCGGATTTATCGCTTTTTGGAGCAGGACAACACTCCGGAGGCCCTGGGGCTCTGCCGTGGGGGCGGCTGAGGGCTCTTGGGCTCTGACAAAGCCCCCCCTGGCCACCGTTCTGGCGCCGGTGAGCCCTCACCTCCATCTTGGTCTGGATCCAGGGCCCCATGAAGTTGGCCTGGCTGGCGAACTGCCACCGCAAATGCTCGTTGGATTGCTGCTTGCTCTGCTCGTCGAGCAGCGCGTGGTCCCTCTTCGGAATCAGCTGCTGGACCTGCCGGGAGAAGGCAACGGCGTTGGAAAATCCACGAGGATGGAGGCGTTTTGGAGACCCCCGCGGGGCCCGGGCGCGGCGAGAAGGAGCTCGCGGAGCCTTGCAACGGCCCCGTGGTTCCGCCATCGGCCTCGCGGGCGTCGCAGCTCCCGGCCCTCACCTGTTCCCACTTGGAGTTGATAATTTGCGGGGTGATGGAGGTGTAGGGGTTGTTCCCGGAGAGTTTGATGCAGTTGAAGTCGGCGATGCGCTGCACTTCCTGCTGGATGCCCAGGATGGCCTCGCGCTCCTTGTCGGCGTCGGGCAGGGTGGACTTGAACTGGTCGTGGGCCGTGATGAGTCCCTGCAGGAGATGCAAAACTCTGAGCAGGTTTGTTTTTTTTTTTTCTTTTGACTTTACAGAATCCCAGAATCATCTCGACTGGAAAAGACCTTGAAGATCATCTAAGATTCTAAATCATAAGACCTGTGCTCCAGACCCTGCACCTTGCCCTTCTCTGGACACGCTCAAGTCATTCAATGGCCTTTTTGGGGTGAGGGGCCCAAAACTGAACCCACTCATCGAGGGGCGGCCTCACCAGTGCCGAGCACAGGGGTGAGATCCCTTCCCTGTCCCTGCTGGCCACGCTAGGGCTGATACAAGCCAGGATGCCACAGAACCACAGAATAATTTAGGTTGGAAAAGACCTTGAAGATCATCGAGTCCAACCATAAACCCAACGCTGCCAAGTCCCACTAAACCAAGTCCCCAAGTGCCACATCTAGAGGTCTTTTAAATCCCTCCGGGGATGGCGACTCCACCCCTTCCCTGGGCAGCCTGTTCTGATGCTTCTTAACTCTTTCAGTGAAGAAATTTTTCCTACTATCCAATCAAAACCTTCCCTGGCGCAGCTTGAGGCCATTCCCTCTTGGCCTGCCGCTGGGTCCTTGGCTCAAGAGACTCCTCCCCCCTCTCTGCACCCTCCTTTCAGGGAGTTGCAGAGGGCCAGGAGGTCTCCCCTCAGCCTCCTCTTCTCCAGACTAAACCCCCCCAGTTCCCTCAGCCGCTCCTCGTATGACATGTGAAGGGTGAAACTTTCCCCCTTTCCTTTCCACCAGCTCATCCCTCCCCTCAGGAGAAGCTCCCCAGATCGCGCAGACCCCAGAGCGTCTCCTCAAAACAGAAGACAAAGGTCTCAGGGGGGTGGCGGGGGCGGAAACCGCGGGCTCCCACCTCGATCTCCTCGATGGTGTGGACGATGAACATGTCCTGGAGATCCTCCATGGCGCTCTCCATCCAATTATTGAAGGAGGCCGCCCTCTTGGCATACTCCAAGTGCAGCTTGTCGATCGTTTCCAGCTGCTTCTCCGTTTTCTGCGCGTGGCCGGAAGAGTCAGAAGTGGAAGAACCCCCCCACACCCCGCTCTGGTGGCCACCACGGTGGCCCCGTCCCCGCGGGGGCCAGCGAGGAGCCGCACTCACCTCCAAAGCCTTCCTCCGGCTGTGGGTCAAAGAGTCCAGAACATCCCACTGGTCGCAGATTTTCTGGCACCAAGCGTTGACGCTGGGCAAGTCGTAGTAATCCAGCTCGCTACAACGGGGGGCAAAAAAAAAAAAAAATAGCGGGGTGAGGGGATGGCAGGGCAGAGGGGGAGCTCCCCCACATCGCTCTCGGCTACGAGCTGGGCGAGCTGCGCCGACGGGGCTCATTAAACCCCCCCCCAGCAGCTCCCGGCCTCGGCGTTTCCGAGCTGTGTGTCCCCGTTTCCCTGCGCCTCGAGGCGCTGGGATAAGGGCTCCATTGATGGCTCTGGACTTGCTTTTGGCTTTCAGTGTACTAATTATATTCAAGTTTATCTGACTGGAGGGGGGGGAAATAAAAATAAAAAGAGCCAGGCTGCCCGGGCGGCCTTACAATAACTGTATTCTAGCGGTGGAAAAAACAGGAGGGGGAAGGGATGGGCAGAACAATGGGGGCACTGTGCGGCGCTCGGAGGTGAGCTGCGGCCCGGGGTTTTGCCGCGAGACCCCCGAAACGCCGGGTTTTGCGGAGAACAGGGGAGGAAGAGGCCGAAGCTGGGAGTGTTTGGGGTGTTCTGGGGGTGTCTGGGGGGTCCCCGGATGTACTTGAGCTCCTGGGCGATGGCAGCGATCTGCTCCACACGGTCCTGGTGAGCTGCCAGGTCGCTCTCGAAGGCTTCGTGTTTCCGGATGAGAGCTTTGATGTCTGAGAGGGTGGCGGTTTCGTAGTCCTTCTGCTTCAGCATCGTCTCCTTGCCTGGGGGGGGACGAAGAAACCCCGGCGTGGGGGGGGGGTTGTCACCTCCCTGGCAGGGATGATGCTCTGGCCGCTCCAAAGGGGCACCGCGGGCTCGCAGGAGGCGTCTCCTTGCAAGACAGACCCATTCCCCCCCCCCTCAAAGTTCATATACATCCAAATTCCCCAAAATAAGACAAAAACGTCCCTGGGAGGTGCTGCCTTGTGGGGCAGGGGACACTGGTCACCAGGGCCACCACGCCGGCCCCGCTGCTCGCCGGATTTTAAAAGGCTCGAGCTGCTTTCCCGAGGGCTTCACCACCTGGGATGGAGGCGAAAGCTCCCTGTTGTCCCCCCCTCTGCGCCGAAAGGTGCCCCCCAACCCCCCTCCCTTCAGTCCAGGGGTGCCCCCCAACGCCCCCACCTTCGGTCCAGGCCTCGTGGATGGAAGCCTTCTGCCGGAATTTCTCTGCCAGGTGGTCGAGCCGCTCGAGCCGCCTGATCTCGTTCAGTAGCCACTCCTCGTAGCCCTTCTCCGCTTGCTCCAAGTGCTGCCACCTGTTATTGATGTCCTGGGGGGGGGGCACAGGACCTCAGGGGACTGCCGGGGGGGGAGGTTCCGGCTGCTCTGGGAGCTGTGGCGCAGGTTTTGGGAGAAGGGGAAGAAGAATCCACCCCCAGAACCCCGCTGGGAGCCCAGCAGCTCCTCTGCTCTCAACCGCAGCGTTCTGACCCCAAAATGGGGGTACACCACCACCCCCCCCTCAAAAAAACCTCCCCGCTCTGCCCCACGCTCACCGAGACCATTTTCCCCTCGGAGGGCATGAAGGCGGGTCTGTTGCTCAGCCGGAGCTTCGTCTGGAGGGTGTTGAAGTTGATCTCCAACTGGCATTTTTCCTGCACTTTGGGGGGTTTGTGGACGCGCCGGTAGTCGCGGAAATCTTCCAACTTCTGCTGCATCTCCTGGATGGTCTTTTGGGGGCTGCGATCCTCCAGCCAAGGGATGGTGCGTTTGATCCACTCCAGAAGCTGGAGGGGGGGAGGAAAAAGGGGTTGGAGGGGAGGTTTGAAGTGGGGGGACGGGTCGTCTCCCCCTCCCTGAGCTCGTCAGCGCTGGCGACTTACGTCGGAGGCGAGTTTCTCGTAGTCTTCCATCAGGTGCTCGTTCTCCTGGTTGATGGCCAACACTTTGCAGATGCGATTCGCCGCCGTCTTGGCCTGGAGAGGAAGAGCAGGACGAGGCGGGGAGGCGGGGGGGGAACACGCTCAGAGCCTGCGGAACCCCGACCCGCGCGGCCCAACCGGCCCCTATTTTGCTGGAGTCGGGGGGATTTAGGAGCGGCGGAGGGGGAAGACGCAGCCCAACCTCGGGGGGCTCCCCGAAAACACCGCGGGGGCGACTTCCAGCGCGGTTCTGGCGCCACAAATTTGGGATTTGAGCGCTGGAGGCCACGCCGCGCCGGCCTTCCTCCTTCCCTGCTCTCTATCCGGAGGCGCCGCTGCCCCGCCGGCGTCCGGCGCTGCTTTGCGAGGAGCAGGGGAAGGCCCATCATGTCTGGGCTGCTCCTTTTTTATTTTTAATCTTTTTTTTTTTACCCATCGCTAAGCACCCTCCTTCGGTCTTCTGCTCTCCCGTGAAGGCAGATCCTCTCTACACTGGGCGGGAGGAGGCGGAAAAGATAAGCCTGGGGGATCGAGTACCTTGGTAGGCAGCACAGAAAGAGTCCAAGAGGAGGAGCTGAAAGCCAGACATCAACAGAAATAGCAGAGAGGGTCTACAGAAGGATGGGGAAGAGGAAAAACGAGTCGCCACGGGGGAAAAGGAAAATAAAATAAATAAAAAAAGCGACGCTTCGGAGGTCTGAAACCCAAGGAGAAGGTGAAGGGGGACGGGACGCGGCACCGGGCGGCTCCTCCTGCTGCTCTGGGTACGGCTCGACCGCACGAAGGAGAAAACGTTGCGTGTTCCCGGAGCTGCTCGAGGCCGGGAGGGACCAGCCAGAATAAAAAGCAGTGGCTGGGCGGGGGATCGCAGCCCTCAGGATGCTGCGCCGGGGGCTCCCACCGCGGCGGGGGCTCCGAGCATGACCCCGGGTGGCTCTGAGCACACCGGCGGCTTTGGCCGCCCGAGAGGCTCCTTCGTTTCCTAAATCCCGCCGGATTAACACGGAGCGGTAACGGCTGATCCACCCGGAAGGGCGAGGCGCTGCGAGCCAGCCCCGTTTTGGGTCTAAACACGAGGCGTTTGGGACAGAAGGAGAGGGGTGGTGCTGGGTAGGAGCCCGACTTGGGCACCCCGCGGCGACATGCAGCGCCCAGACACCGGGACAGATTTCACGGGAGGTTTCCTTAACGAAGATTTCCCTAACGAAGGCCTCGGGGACACCGGGGCCCCCTCGCCCCGATTTCAGACGCTGCCTCGAGCTCCCACAAGCCCGACTCGCGCCAAAGAGACGCAGCAGAAACCCGGGACTAGGGTTCCTCTCGGTTTACCCCCGTCACCCGTCCACGCTAAACCGGGAAAGGCTCCTCCAGCGCCGGCCCAGCTCTCGTCCCGGCTCTGCCCTCCTCCCCGGGCGAAGCGGAGCTAAAGCCGGCCCCGTTTTAACGCTTCCAGAAGCCGTACAGCAACGCGACAGCCCTCAGGAGACCGAAGGTGCGGGGTTAGTAGCGAGTTCGACCCAAGCACGCAGCTCCACCCGGCCAAGCTCACCTTCTGAGCACCCGAGAAAGCGTGGTAGAAGCAGGAAACGTATGTCATGATGGCCTTCTCATCGGGCCTGAGAGTGCCTACAATATCTGCGCAGAGAGAAAGGGAGGAGAGAGGGTGAAGAAGTGGCAGGGGCAACCCTCGACCCGCCTCGGGCATGCAGCGGAGGAGAAGCAGCGCTTGCTGGGGCCCGGGATCCAAACCAGAGCTGGCTGACGGCCTTAGTTTTGTCGCCGTCCTTCCCCTATTTTCTAGCTCAGCCTCTTGGCGAAGCGTCGAGGCTTCGCTCTGAAATCTCAAAGCCTCATCGGGAAGCTCCTTCCCACCCCAGGTCAGCGCCATGCCCCGGCACGGCGTTAATAAATCTGAGGGGAGGCCGAGCGGCTTTTAAAACCCGCCGTTGAGCGAGCTGAGGGCTGGTTCCCGAGCCAACAAGAGACAAAAACGGCCATCTGGAAGAGAAGTCGCATGAGTGTAGGATGCTCCAGTTGGAAAACGTTACAGTGAGATGGACACAGCCGCCCTCCGGTACCTTCTGAGCCCCCGAAAAGGCATGGTAGAAGCTCGACACATAGGTCATGATGGCCTTCTCATCGGGGCGAGCTGAGTTGACAATGTCTGCAAGTGAACAACAAGTGTTAGACCGAGAGCGAGACACTCTCCGCGCCGGGCCGCGGCGCCAGCTCCGCTTTCGGTTGGAATCCTGCAACGAGCAGCTCTTAAAAGTCAGATAATTACACCTGTACGGGCAGAAGAGAGCGTTAAACACCGGCCCCCCGCAGCGTTCAACCTCCCCCAGTCGCCAGTTCCGCGCCAGGCCGGCTCCCTCGGCGCCGCCGTGACCCAAGCTGGGAACTTACCCTCCGCGTCCAGCATTTTGGGGATGTCCAGGTATTTTTCAGCCACTTCGAAGGCGTTGTTCAGATTCGTCACGGGGTCATCCTGGAGAGAAGCGGGGGACGAGCGGTTGAGGAGGGCCTCGGGGAGCGCTGAGAGGGACGGACGGACAGACAGCCACGCCGCCGCGCCGGCTCAAAGCTTGGATTGAGATTTTTACCTTTCTGAGATTGTTGTATTCGATGAGCTCCGGCCTGTGTCTGTGGATCAAGGCGTTGAACGCAAGACCGTCCTTCCAGCTGCAAGAGAAGAGAGCGGGGAGTGAGATCCCTGCTTAAAATCACGCGGAGCCCCGAATCATTCATCAGAAAGGCCAAAACAAATTGTGCATCTTCCTCCCATCCTGGAAAAATTCTCAAGGGAAAGGCAGCCCAGAGAAGGGGTGGATATTTCAGGTGTAACTGCAGCAAATAAAATATAAAAAAAAAAACCCCCACGAGCTGCGCTTCCCCCTTCCAGCTTCACCACTGAGTATTTCAGAGGAGCCCCAGAGTGCAGCGCTGACGGCCCCCGCGGCGCGTCCCGCAGCGAGGCGGCTGTCGAGGGGGTGGGAGGGGGTTACCTGATGTGGAAGTTCTGCACGTTGACGTTTTTGTAAGGAGCTGTCTTCCTCTGGCACCAGAGCAACAAACCCTCCTTCGCCGAAGTCTCTGCAAAGGGACGCAGGCGGCTCACGATCCAGCCGGACTCGGCGCGCGGAGCCGCCTCCGGCGCCCGCGTCCCCTCCCCTCACCTTCCACCGAGATGTCCTGGATGGCGAATCGCAGGATGATGGTCCAGATCATGCCCAGCGTCATCTTGGTGTTGCCATCGACGATTTCTGAAAGCCAAAAGGAAAAACGAAGCGGTTCAGCTCCCCATAACCGACATCCCCTCACCCTATGGCGCAATTCCGCGGGATGGGGGCGCGGCGGGAGGCCGGGAAGCCCAACGCTCCCCCCCGGCATGTCCGAGGAGACACCGATGGCTCGGCAGCTCGCCAGATCTTCAGGAGAGCTGGTGGCACGCGGAGCTCCTTCCCCGTCCCTGCTCCACCGTCACGCGCCGAGGAACGGGCAGGAGCTGCCGGAGCGGTGCCCGGGATGAATTTCACCGCCGGTGTGAAACGAGGAGACCAGCCAGCTTCACGTCGGACCCTCGCCCCGCGGCCGTCGTCACTAAAGAAATCCAGGACGGCGGCGCGAGAGCGTCCTCCAAAAATCAACATTCCCGAGGCCACAACGCGCTCGGGGCCGCGGCTCGTTCAGGCAGCGAGGAGAAGCGAAGGGGCTCGGTGAGACCGCGAGGAACCGGTGTTTCTCCCGTCTCTTCGGGGGGAGGTGGAGGGACGGAGTCAGGCTACGCCAAGAGCAGTGACCGTCCCGCTGACGCGTGGGAGACTTGGGTGGATCAACAGCTGTTGCAACCGCCGCCGCGCCCTCGCATCTCGGATTTTAACGCGGCACCAGTCGGAACACGCACCGGTTTCGGGAGCGAGCAGCTCTCCCCCCAGCAGGCAAGCGACGCCAGCCGCCCAGACTTCAAAGATGAACCCTCGGAGCGAGCCGCGGTCTCGCAGCCGCTTCAAAAACTGGCTCTGCAAGGTGAGCGGCTGCCAAACAGGGCCCCGGCCCTGGCCAAAACCACCCCGGGGACGCCCTCGGGCTCTGGCAGCGGCCACTAAATCGGAAAGGAGGACTGGGGAATCCTCTGCCCCAGCCCCGGAGCGAGGTGGATGGGGAATTAAATCCACCTCTCGTCAGCGGGAAGGAGCAGGCCGCGTCCTCTCCCGCATCAACCCTTTGACATCTGTGTGTTCGGCGCGAAGGCGAGGCCGAGCCCGTTCCCCGAGGCACGGGACGCGCTCGCTTCCATTTTCAACCCCAAGAAAACTGAAGGAAAGTTGGGTTTTCTGCTCCATTTGTCGTGCGGACGGATCAAATTGACACAGCTGGGGCAGAGCCGGGGGTTGGGAGAACCCCACGACTGAGGAGAATCAAAAATCCTCATCGAATGGGAGGAATTTTGGTTTTTAAACCGTAACGTTCCTCCTGGCGGCGCACGCGCTGGCCGGGGCTCAAAGGGACCAGCGGGCAGGACGACTCGGAACGACGCAGATGCAAATATTTGCCTTTTCTAGGGATTTTTTTTTTTGGATCCAATCGGTCAGGGCAGCAGCAACGAGCCTGGGGAGCTCCAAACCAACCGTCCAACCTGCCCGCGGGCCAAAAAACAAACAAAAGGCCTCGGGCCGGCGCTCGCCGCGGGAGGGGAGCTCCCGCCTCGCCCGTGGCGGGGAGAAGCCGCTTTCCCGAGGAGTCCAGCGAAGCCGCCTTGCGCAAAAGCTTCCCTGAAATAGCCGTGACCTTGGCGAGGGAGCCCGCGCCGCCTTTAACCTCTGAGCTCCAGCGCGGCACAGGTGGCACAAAGGGACTGTCCCCGCGGCGGCGCCGGCGGCTCCTCCCAGCTGAGTCAGCGCGGCGATAAAGCCACGCCAGCGAGCGGGACACGCCACGACACAGCCACCGCCCGGGCAGCGTCACCGAAACACCCGTTTCTGCCCTCAAATCACCGGCGCCAGCTTGGCGCGGGGGACACGGAGGAGCCGGCGGGGCTCCCAGGGGGTTTCAGACTCACCTTCGGCTCCGATCGAGACCAACTTGACGCCTTTGCTGGCAATAAAGTTGAGGGCTTTGTTGACGTTGTTGATTTTGTGCACTCGCATTTTACCCCGCTCCGGTTTGGGCAATCGATCGCCTGGAAAGGAGAAAAAAGTGGGATTAAAACTTGGCGTTTCAGGTTAATGGCGGGAGAACGTTGAGGAGGACGAGCATTTAGAAAAACTTCAAGTTTCAGGTTAAGGGCGGGAGAACGTCGAGGAGGAGGATGCTCAGAGGCGAGGCCGCGGGACTAAAGACCCGCTTTGAGGTGTGTTTGCACGTTAAATAAAATAATCATCACAAAAAAGCCCACCGCCCTCCTCAAACGCCGCTTTCTCGGCCCGGCAGGGGCCCGACGGAAAGCGCCGGTGACGAGGGGCAGGAGGGCCGGGGAAGGAGGTTGCCCGGGGTAAATCCGGCGCAGGGACCGACCTGAAATCACCTCCAGCAGCAGCATCAGCTTGAGGCCGTCGCGGAAATCCTCGTCGATGTTCTCGATCTGCGTGTCAGCCTTCCGCAGGTGGGAGTTACACCAGGCCGCGAACGTCTGCGAGGAGGAGGAAGAGGATGGTCAGAACGGGCACCGCCAGGCTCCGGAGACACACCGACTCCCCCATTTTTTGGGGGGGGCTGCACTCACTGTGCCCTCCCCCATCTCCCACCTCCCCAGGACTGAGGGGTTGGGTGTTATTTTATGGGATAAACAGGGAAACGGGGACTCTGCCAGCACGCTGCGACGTCCGCCGGGAACAAAAGCCGCCCCGCGGTGCCCCGGCTCCGCTTTTTTTCCGGCGGGGACGCTGGAAATCTTGTTGGGGGGGGGGGGGGGGGGATTTGCCCCGCGAAAGCTGCCGGACTCTGCCAAGCGAGCGGGAGGAAGGATGTCCCGGCTGGCAGCTGCCTGCAAAACCTCCCCCACCCAAGGCCTCTGCCAGTGCGGGGAGAGGTTTTTCTGCTCTGTCCTCCCCCTTGGATGCTCGGCAGCAAGTATCTGCTGGCAGCGGCCGGCCAAGGCCAAGGTGTTGAACTGCCAGCGGCGCAGATTCCTGCGCTGGCAGCTTCGGGATCCACAAGGCACCACCTCCGAGGTGCTGCTGGCTCCCAGCGCTCCCAGTTTGCAGCCGGTGTCCCCCAGCGGACCCCAGCCCTGGGTAATAACACATCGCATTTATGTCACGCTCGTAGCTGCCGGCGCCTCGGCTCCGCCGGGACGGGGAGGGAATAAACCCCCGTTAACCAGGCAGCAAAAATCACCGTCCGGCTGCGATCTGAGACCGCTGGGAAGGCACCGGCCACGGTTTGGTTTCCGACGGTCGCGTTGCCAGCGCCGGGAGGGTCACCCGGGCCCCCTCGCTCCGACCCCTCGCCGCGGGTGGGTGAACAGGGAGCACTGTTCGGTGCTGAGCTCATGGCTGGGGAACGCTGCAGCGACAGCTTTTAACAAGCCCTTCGGCCCACTGGCACCAGGGGAAGCGTTTCCCCCCTCCAGCTGCGTCAGGTGGCACCAACGGGCTAAGCCGGGTTTTGGTTAAACCCAGACCAGGCCCAGGACCCAGCGGGGAAGCTGAGGTTTGAGGAGCTGGGCTCACTCTGCCCCAATATCTGCTTTTAGGGCAGGATTTTAGGAGGAAAAAAACCCCTCTGGCCGCCCGGCTGAAGGCTGCAGGATCCCGGCCCGCTTCTCACCCGAGCCGGACGCCGGCTTAGCGGCGTCAGAAATACAAATACGCCAGGATTGACCTTGAACAGGAAAGCGGGGTCACCTTCAGGGGGGAAAGGCAGCGGCTTGTCTGCGTTAAAGCCAGTTTTGCGGCCCGTGGCCTGGCGCAGAGACCGGGATGAGCCCACCCAGGCTGCTGAGGAGCAGCCCCACGGCACCCAAAAAGTCACGTTTCCTCCCCCGGGGACTTTACAATTTGGCATTTCAAGCGCGATTTGGCATTTCAGGCACGTTACGTCTCCTCCCTGCCTCGCCCCACGGCGTGGCCACCTCGGCAAGGAGCGTGGAGATGGCCGTATAAGGGCAAGCGAGCGGTAAATCGGGTGTTCCCGTGTTGCTTATCCAGCCCTCGCGCCCGTCAGCCATCCCCGAACACCCGCTCGTGCCTCCGTCAGGCACGGCCGGGTGTTGTCACCGAAGCAGGGACAGAGAAACCAGCTGCGAAGCGAGCCCTGGCACGTGGAAAAGGCGACTCAAAGAGCTGAATCACCCCCGGCGTGGCAAAACCCATCCGCACGCAGCTGCTGGAGAGAAAAAAACCAACACGCACAAGCGTAAAAACTGGAATAAAAACCACCTCCGGAGGAATTTTTCCACTTTACGGTTGGAGCGATTCAGCCCCGTCGAGGGGCTCGCTCCTCCGGCACCGGTTTTGTGAGGACGCTGCTCTGGGGGAAAAAAAAAAATTAAGTGGTGCGGCAGCGCCGGGGCCAGTCACCTTTTGGCACGGGGCTTTGTGAAGCCCTCCCCGGCTTGCCCGCAGCCCCCACTGACGTCCCCCATGGCCGTGGCGGCGCCGAAAGTTGCCGAAACACTATGGAAACGGCCAAGGAGTTAAAAATAGTCGCAGAAAGCAATAAAAAAATAAAAGAGAGGGCCTTCGAGCTCTCCTAAAACCTCCCCAGAAGCTCATTTCCTCAAAAGATGACAGATCTCTTCCAAGTCACATGGATTTCTTTTCCGATGGCTACCGGGCAGCCGTGGCACCGAGCCGGAGCCGTGCGCCGGCCGCTCCCAACTGGGGGTACCCGCAGCCCCGGCGCTGGAGCTTTCACCCCCACAGTGTGGGGGTGCTCGGAGCTCGTTAGCTAAAAGCCATCAAACGGACCCCAAAATGGGTTCGGGTGAGGGCATCTCGCTGTATCGAGCGGCCTCGGGCCGGAGCTGAGGCGGAGGGGATAAGCCCGGCCTAGCAAAGCCGGCTTAAGGAGCGGCTGGCGGGCAAGGAGCAGCTTTCCCGCAGCAATGCGTTACGAATAAAAAGTTACTAAAAAAAGGAGATTCCACACATGCTTCTGGAATTTCCTTCCCACGGAGGCGCTGGAGAAACGCTTTCCAGGCATTGTATCAAAAGCTGACTTTGTCAGGGAGGAATTGAGGTGGCCCTGCACCTTCCCCTGGCGGGGGCTGAACCCCCCCCTTCTCCACTGCAGCGGGGTGGGGGGGGGAATCTCCCCTCACCCCCTTCCCCCCGAAAATCCCGACTGCGGAAGGAGGAGCCGTTCCCTCCGATTTTACGCAACACCTGGAATCGTTGAGGAAACAGCAGAAGGGAGGAGTGCGCCCGGCGAAACCCGCCTCGCCTTCCCCCCCCCCCCCTTCAAAAAGCCCCAAATTTGTGGGGTTCTTTTTTTTTTGAGGGGAAAAAGGGTTCATCTGGGCGCCCCTTTCCATAGAAACGTGGCTCCGAGAAACCATCGCGGCGCTGCTCCTCGCAGCGAGACGCCGGGCCGGGGGCTGCCCGGGGGGAGCCGCTTTTTCATTTTTTTTTTCAATTTTTTTAAAACCTGCGGCGGCCGGCACCGGCTCCGTCGGGAGCGATCCTGGTGCATTTTTGCAGCTTTCCTTCCTTTTAAGGCAAACACCGACACGGACTTTAGAACCACGCGAAAAACCTGACCGAAATCCGCTCGGCTGTCCTCGGAGGCCGCAGCACGGGCTGAGTGTTTGTTTACTCAGGGAAATTTATGGGCAGAACCCTATCAGTATTTTTCCATTAGGTCACTACTGACAATAATCTGTCCTAAAAAAAAAAAAAAAAGGCATCTTTATTTAGAAATCTACTGGAATAGCTTTTTTTTTTTTTAAATTTTAAAATAGCATCTTCTCGCCCGCGAGCGCTTTCCCCGGCGAGAGGGACCTCGAGCGAGGCGACCGCGGGGTGACGAGTCGGTTACGACGAGAGCGAGCGCCCGGGCGCTTTTGGTCTCATTTCCAGGGTTTTAAGCAAAACAAAAACAAGCCCGGGAGCACGCAGCGCCGGCCTGAATGCGGCCACGTGCGTGGAAAGCGGCGGCGAGTGCCCAGGGGCAACGGGGGGTCCGGCAGAGCCCGACCTACCGCCTGCCCTTCGTTAGGGCCGTTAACGAGAAGCTCGTTAGGGCAGGAAATCGTTGCCCCGCTCCAAGTTATGGGGCTGCTCTTAAGATGTTGTTGAGGCCAAACAAAGCTCCGGAGAAGACAGGCGGAAGCATTTCCCAGCGTGGCCGAGCTTGGTCTGGCCTCGGCTGGCAATTAGTGGGATCGCTAATTACAGTCGCTAGCGGTTCAGCTCGACCCGGGAGCCGCTTTTTCTTTGAGGAGCTGCAGCTCCAGGGCTCAAGCAGAGGGGGAAAAAGTTACAAAAATCAGGAGAAATGAGGATTTTTCTCTCTGGACGGGGAGAAAAGGGGCACCGAGGAGCAAGGGCTCCCATCCTCGTTAGCAGAGCTTCGTTAGCGGCGCCGTGACCAGCCCGAAATGGCTCGGCCCAGCCCGGGTCGGCTTCCGACTTGCCGGGTGTTTCCAGTCGCCTTCGTTGGGGAGGTTTTGTTTTTTGTTGTTTTTTTTTTTAATTTATTTTTTTTTCTAATTTGCTGCTACCGGCCGGGCCGGGGGGAGGCCGGACCACGGAGATTCTCCTCATTCTTTTCCCTTATTAGGCTCTCGGCTCGGCCGTTTGGGGAGAAAACAGCTAACTCAGGGGAGGCCGATGGCAGGAAGCAGCCAGTGGCGGGGGGGAGGCAGAGACACCCACAGCCCCCATTTTTGAGGGTCAAAAGTCAAAATTCCTCCGGGCCCGGGCTCGAAGGCTCCATTTTTGGGGGGAGATAAGGGCGCAGGTGAGTCAGGGCCAGCGGGCGCACCTGCATTCCTGCGAGGATGAGGAGGAGCTCCGCGCCGAAGGCTGGCAACGCCTCTCGCCAGCCGGGCGTTGGCACGTCGGGGTGTTTGGGAGCTGCATGGGGAGGGGGCGGGGGGGGGGGGGGGGGGGGCTGTTTTTCCCAGCGTTTCGAGGCCTGAACACGAGCTCCACGAAGAGCTCGCGCTCGTCGGGTGACGCAAAACCAACCACGGGGTATTTCTCCGTCTGCCGACACCGGGAAGGAGGGATGCCAGGGCGGACAGACGGACACTAGGAAGGATGGACGGATCGTGCCCCGCTGCTCCAGCCACATAGCTGAGATTCCAGAGGAGAAACCCCGGGGACTGGACACATCCCAGCAGCAAAAAACCGCAACCGTCGGGGTGATCCGCGCCGGCACGAGGCCTCGGCCGCTCCCGCTGCCGCGCAGGTTCAGGGGGTTCCGAGGCTCGAAGCTCGCCGCCTCCTTCATCCCCCTCCCCGAGATCCAAAAGACACAAAACCGCCCCAAATGAAGTAACGAACTTGAAGACGAGCACGCTGCTCCTTCCGACGCCGCTCCCAGCGCCACCTGCTCCTCCTCTGAGGGTCGGGACTAACTTTTAAGCCTCATCCTTCGGGGAAGCCGGATCCCAAATTCCGCGTCCGTACCCGAGGAGGAGGAAGATGAAGAGCTGCTGCGGAGGCAAACTCACCGCTGGCTGCGGACAGAGAAGGGGGAAACCGCTTCCGCGGGGCCAACTGGGGGGGGGGGCGAGGGGGGTGGGTTTTGCAGCCCGTTAATTAGCCAGCTCCACGCCCCAAGCTAACGAGGACCTGCCTTTGAACCAGCTGGAATTTACAACCGCTGGCTCCCGCACCTCATCCGTCCGCCGGCGGAGCCGCGCTCGGCAGCTCGGGCAGCGAGCCACGACGCGATTCCCCCCCGTCCTTGCCCGCCCCGAGACTAAACAGCTCCGCGACAGCTCCGCCGAGCCGCACGGCAGCCAAAAACCCTCTAAATATTGTGTCTCCTTCTCCACGTGAGGTTGGGAAACCCGGCAGGAGCTCGGCCCCGGCTCCTCTGCACCCCCACGGCGGGGAAACTCGGGCGTTTAGCGCCAACAGACCCAAAAGCTCGTTAAAAACGAGGCCGATGGCAAAAAAAAAAAAAAATGTACATTATGGCCCCAGACTTGCTGGGAAGCGGCGGGTCGGGGCTGGCTGAAGCAGCGCTCCAGGGAGGAGCAGGCCTGGCACACACTTCCTTTGCCAAAAATGATGCCATTTAGCTGTGAATTTAAAAAAAAAAAAATTTAAAAAAAATAAAAAAAACCCAAGGTAACTATGGCAACAGAAACCCAGCGTTCACATTTCTGAGTTTATACAGCTGTCCGCACCGGCGCGGCGACCCACGCCGCTCCTCCCAGCCCGGGGGGCTCGGCCGTGGAGCCCGACACCCCTAAATAACCTGCAATTAAGGCAATTAAACAAAAATAGGAGACGGCCACCTCGCTGCCTTCCCGCAAACAGTCTCCGACGATTAACCAGAGCCCCCGGCGCGCGCCGGAGGGACGGGACCCGGCCGTGCCGCGGCCGGCGGGGCTTTGCCACGGCGCAAACCGGAGGGTCCCGGCGTTGGGGCACGGCGCAGGTGGACCCCCCCCCCGTTTCTCCCCGAGCCCCCCGGTGAGGCGCTGAGCGTGCCGGGAGTGTCATCCTCTCCCTGAGGTGCCTTCCGACCTGCCCCTCCCTGCCGCCGCCTCTCCCCCAGTGCCCTTTTTTCCTCTATTTCCCCATTCCTGTCCCGGGGAGCGGATCCTTCTCTCCGGACGATTTTACACCCCGTTCCGGTGGTGTTTCGCTCCCCACGGCTGCTCCCAAAAGTCCCCCCCCTCTTGCCCAGGCCCACCCCCCCCCCCCCAGTGCCCCCCAGCCCTTGGGCCCCAGGACGCCGTCACCCCTCCCCAGCACCCCCGGGTGTCCCCTTGGGGGTGGCTCCCCCCTGTGCACCCCCTTTCCCCTATGGCTCCCCAACATCCCTTCCCTCCTCTCAGAGCCCCCCCCCATTTCCTACCACAGGGTCTGCAGCATCCAGGCCACAGTGCCCCCCCCCCGCCACCTCCCTCCCCTCCTGCCCCCGCCCGGGAAGGGCCCCTCCAGAGCCTCCCCTACCACACTCTCCTTCCTCAGGGGCTCCCTGCTGCACCCCTCGGGGGCTCCAGCACCTCAGAGACACCCCCCACCCCCCAAAAAAACCCCCTCATCTGTCCTCACAGCAACACCCCCCTGGCCCCAAATCCCCTGAACCCTCAGCTGCCCCCCCCAGCTCCTGACCACATAGGGGCCCCCTCAGGCCCCCCCCAGCTCCTGACGACTTAGGGACCCCCTCAGCCCCCCCCCCCAGCTCCTGATCATTTAGGGGCCCCCTCAGGCCCACCCCCAGCTCCTGACCACTTACAGACCCCCTGAGTCCCCCCAGTTTGTGACCATTTAGGGACACTCTCAGCCCCCCCCCCCAGCTCCTGCCCATTAGGGGCCCCCTCAGGCCCCCCCCCCAGCTCCTGACCACTTACGGACCCCCTGAGCCTCCCCCAGCTCCTGACCACTTACAGACCCCCTGAGTCCCCCCAGTTCGTGACCACTTAGGGACGCTCTCAGCCCCCCCCCCAGCTCCTGACCACTTATGGACCCCTTCAGCCCCCCCCAGCGACCCCTCAGGCCCCCCCCCCAGCTCCTGACCACTTACGGACCCCCTGAGTCCCCCCAGTTCGTGACCACTCAGGGACACTCTCAGGCCCCCCCCCCCAGCTCCTGACCACTTACGGACCCCCTCAGGCCCCCCCAGCGACCCCTCAAGCCCCCGCCCAGCTCCTGACCACTTACGGACCCCTGAGTCCCCCCAGTTCGTGACCACTTAGGGACGCCCTCAGCCCCCACCTAGGCCCTAACCCCTCAGACCCCCCCCTCAGTCTCTGACGCCTCAGGGGTCCCCTCAGGCTCCCCCCTCCCCGGGCCCACCTTGCGCTGCTGCTTCTCCCAGGCGGGATCGAGGAGGAGGTCTCGGTCCCAGTCGTCCTCCTGGGCCATGTAGTCGCCATCGGGGACGGGCGCGTTGCCACCGTAGAGGTGCTGCCCGGCGCTGTGATAATCGACCATGGCGCTGCGTTCGCTCCGCTCCGCCGCGCCGCCCGGCTCTGCGCGAGTCCCGCCCCGCCACTGCGCATGCGCCTCGCGCCACGCCCGGGCCACGCCCCCTGCCCTCGGACACACCTCCGGAGCCCACAGGCCACGCCCATCCCGCGCTCGCACACACCCCCGAGCGCGCAGGCCACGCCCCCGCATGCGCCGGCCGCCGCGCCCTGCCTAAGTATTCATGAGCGGGCGGAGCGGCTCATTAATATCAATATCCGCGGAACTGCTCGCCTTTAGGAGCCACGTCCCTAAGGAGCGGCGCCCTCCTTAATATGCATGAGCAGACGAGACATGGCATTAATATTCATATCTGCATTACTGCTGGCCTTCAACAGCCACACCCCTAAGGAACTATGCGCTCATTAATATTCATGAGTATGTGGGATGGCACATTAATTCATTAACTCACCCCTAATGAGCTGTGTGCTCATTAATATGCATGAGGCAGGGCAGTGTAGTAATGTCCACATTCACACTACCACTCGCCTTCAACAGCCACACCCCCAAGGAACACCACTTTCATTAATATGCATGAGTAGACGGGGCCATAAATTAATATTCATATCTGCAGTACCAATTGCTTTCAATCACACACCTAAGAAACCGTGTCCTCATTAATATGCATGAGTAGGCAGGGTGACACATTAATATTCATATCTTCAGTACCACATGCCTTCAGCAGCCACATCCATAATAAGCTGTGTGCTCATTAATATGCATGAGTAGACAGGGCAGTGCATTAATATTCATAGCCATGGCACTGCTTGCCTTCAGGCACAGCCCCAAGGAACATTCTCATTAATATGCATAAGTGGGAAGGGCAGTATATTCATATTCATATCTGCTGTACTGCTTTGCCTTCAAGCCACACCCCCAAGGAGCATTGACCTCATTAATATGCATGAGTAGGTGGGGCATCAGTATTCCTATCTGCTCATCTCCAACAGCCACACCCCACAGGAACGGTGCCCTCGTCAATAAACATGAGTAGGTGGGAGGGCACATTAACACTCATCTCTGCAGCACCACATCCCTAACAGCACCCTCATTAATATTCATGAGGGCAAAAAAACCACACACGGGGGCAACTTAACCCACCCCCATGAAGAGCAAAGGGATCATTAATATTGATAGTTGGGCGTGGTCATGCATGGAGGGGCGTGGCCTCCCCAACAGTGGCCCTCCCGCTCCCCCAAGCAGGGCTGCCCCATGGTGGGGGGGGCGCAGGGTATCTGCCCCTCTCCCCCCTCCATGCTCCCCCCAAACCCCCCAGGAGGGGCCAAGCTGCACCCCCAGGACCCCCCCAAAAAGGACCACAGCGCCCTGGAGGCTTCTCTTTTACTGGTGGAGCCACAAGTTAAAACGCGGGGGGACACAACGGTAAAACGGGGGGCTCAGAGGGAGGACGCCATGATGCTGGAAACACCTGTAAGAGAAGGAGGAGAGTGAGGGGGGTGTCCTCAAGCGGGGGGGGGGGTCCCCAGGGAGTGGGGGGGGTCCCCGACACCCACTGTCAAAGTCGATCTTCTCCACGATGTTCTTGGGCTTGATGCTCTCCTCCTGGTTGCAGATAAAGATCCGCCCGGGCTCTGGCTCCGTCCAGCCGTATTTACTCATCCAAACCTTCAGCTGAGCCTCTGGGGGGGGGGGGCGGAAATGGGGGGGCTTCAGCCTCTCAGGGGTGGCCCCAGCCCCCTCCCCAACCCCTCCTGGCACCCCCTTACCCGAGAGGTCCCCCAACATCTCGGCCAGCAGCCAGCGGTCGATGTGCTGGTAGGTGATTCCCACCACGTGGCAGATGACTGCGGAAAGAGACACCATGAGCCCCCCCCGAACCCCCAACCCCCCCCGGGACCCCCCAAACCGCCCCCCGGGACCCCCTCACATTTCCTCACGGAGTCCTCGAAGCCGGTGATCCCATCCAGCAGCTCCATGTTCTCATCCAGAGCTTGCTGCGAAAACAGGGCGGGGACGGGACACACACTGTCATTAAAATCCCCAGATAACGAGCTCTGGGGAGCACCCCAACTCCTCTGAGGTTTGGGGGGTCCCTCTGCTGGGTTTGGGGTGTCAGCCCCCCCCCCCCCCTCCCCGTGCAGCACTCACCCAGAAGGACTGGAAGTGGCAGGTCTCCAGCAGCTCCCCCAAGTAGAGGATCTGCCTGATGGGTCTCTCCTCCTGCTGGGGCCGGGGGGGTCAAGGGAAATGTGGGGAGAGGGGCCCAAAATCGTGTTTTTCCCCCCAAAATGAGCCCTCAAATCCCTAAATTGGGGTCACCAGATCAACAGGAAGATAATGAGGGGGGGCCTGCAGGGCAAAGGTCATTGCACCCCACCGGGGAGGAGGCTGGAGGGGTTGTGGGGGGGTATGAGGTAGCCAGGGGCTGGGGGGGGGGGGAGGAGGTAGCCAGGGGCTGGGGGATTTGTGGGGGGGGGGGAGGTAGGAGGTGGCCAGGGGCTGAGGGATTGGGGGGGGGTAGGAGGTAGCCAGGGGCTGGGGGATTTGGGGGGGGGTGGGGGTGGTGGTGTTAGGAGGTATCGGGGGGTTGAGGGATTTGGGGAGGGGGGAGTGGGGGTAGGAGGTAGCCAGGGGCTGGGGGATTGGGGGGGGGGGTTAGGAGGTAGCTGGGGGGTTTGGGGGTGGGCGTGGTAGGAGGTAGCTGGGGGATTGGGGGGAGGGGGTAGGAGGTAGCCAGGGGCTGGAGGATTTGGGGGGGGTGGGGGTGGGGTAGTCAGGAGCTGGGGGGTTTGGGGGGGCGGGGCCAGGTAGGAGGTAGCCAGGGGCTGGAGGATTTGGGGGGGGGCAGGGGGTGGGTAGGAGGTAGCTGGGGGCTGGGGGGTGCGTGTGCAGGGGTAGGATTGGTCCCCAAAATCCCCCCCCGCCCCCCCAGCGTGGGGGGATACGTGGGCCTGGTCGATCATGCACTTGCAGAGGGTGAAATCCGTGTGCGGGAGGTTGGTCAGCGCCTTCAGCAGGATCTGGGCCGTGACGGTGGTCTGGAAGAAGGCGGGATTGAACTGGTACCTGCGGAAGGGGGGCGGGGACACGCATTGGGGGGGCGTTGGGGGGGTGATGGGGCATTTGTGTCCCCCCCCGGCCCCCCCGCCCCGCTCACAGTTTCAGCACGGCCAGGTTGGCCTCCAGGTCGTAGGCGTTTTCCTTGGCCTGTGTCTCCACGTAGCGCTCCAGCGTGGCCAAGTTCTCGGGGTTGTACCTGCGGGACACAGACGGGGAGGCCGCACCCCGCCAGGAACCCCCGTTACCGGCCCGTCCAGCGCCCGGTACCGACCCTCGTCACCCCCCAGCGCCGCGTTTCCAGGGGGTCCCTCAGTCCTCGCAGGCCCCACTCCCCATCATCCCCCCCCCCCCCCGCTGCCATTACCGGTCCGTGGCGGCCCCTCGCCCCGCCGCTGCCCCCCGGTTCCCCCCCGCCGGTACCGGTCGATGCCCCGCAGCAGTTTGCCCACGTTCGCCCGCATCTGCTCGAACAGCGCCATGACGCGCAGAGCCGCCGGAAGCGGAGGGGCGGCCCCAGGCTCCGGCGGGCGCGGTAACTTCCGCTTCCGGCGGGGGCGCGCGCTGAGCATGACGGGACGGTGGAGGACTCCAGGGGCAGGAAGCGAGAAGCGAGGCGGAGGCGGGTTATAACACGTAGCCACGCCCACACGTACAGGCCCCCGCCCACATGTACAGGCACCGCCCATACGTACAGCCCCCGCCCACACGTACAAACCACGCCCGCACGCACAAACCACGCCCACACATACAGGCCACGCCTATACGTGCATATCACTCTATACATACAGGCCCCGCCCACACGTACAGGCCCCGCCCGCCACGCTGAGTCCCGCCGTCGGGCCGGGCCGCGCCACTGCGCTCACTCCCAGTAAAGGCCTGGGGACTCGGCCTGGTCTGACTGGGGCCAACTGGGCCAAACTGGGGCCACCGTTAAACCCAACGGCAGCCGCCTTGGGGGGGAGCAATAGGGGAGGTCATACTGGGAGGGACTGGGACATACTGGGAGTGAGGGGAGGGGGGTCACAGTGGGATGGACTGGGCTGAACTGGGAGTGATGTGGGGGGTCACAGTGGGAAGGACTGGGCTGAACTGGGAGTGATGTGGGGGGTCACAGTGGGAAGGACTGGGCTGAACTGGGAGTGATGAGGGGGGTCCACAGTGGGATGGACTGGGCTGAACTGGGAGTGATTAGGGGGTTGACAGTGGGAAGGACTGGGCTGAACTGGGAGTGATGTGGGGGGTCACAGTGGGATGGACTGGGGCTGAACTGGGAGTGATGTGGGGGGTCACAGTGGAATGGACTGGGCTGAACTGGGAGTGATGTGGGGGGTCACAGTGGGATGGACTGGGCTGAACTGGGAGTGATGTGGGGGGGTCACAGTGGGATGGACTGGGCTGAACTGGGAGTGATGTGGGGGGTCACAGTGGGATGGACTGGGCTGAACTGGGAGTGATGTGGGGGGTCACAGTGGGATGGACTGGCTGAACTGGGGTCGACTGGGGGGGGCACTGGGACACAGCTTGGTACACTGAGGGGGGGGTGGATGAACTACACTGGGACCAAACTGGGCTGTTACGGGGGATACTGGGGACCAAACTGGGGGGACACAGGGACCAACCTGGGGTACACTGTGATCAAACTGGGCTGAACTGGGCCCAAACTGGTCTCAAACTGGTCTCCCCACCCCCCGAAAACCGGATGCCTCTGCCTCAGTTTCCCCTTCCGCCGCCGTGGTGAATTGTGGGGTGCAGGGGGGGGGGGCGGGCGGGGGGGGCACCTCCACCTCCTCCCGCCGCTCGGCCGCGCACGGGGGGGGGGTGCTGAGGGGGGGTGCGGGGGGGGTGCTATGGACCCCCAAAACCTCCACATCTCCACCCGGGACCCCCAAGAGGATTTCGAGGTTCTGCAGCGTCTGGGGTTGGTGGCACCTACGGGGACGTTTATAAGGTGGGGACACCCCCCCCCCCCCAAAAAAAAAAAAAAATGGGTGGGGAGGTGGGGGCTGGGCGGCCGCATGACCCCTGGGACCCCCCCAAACCACCCCCTCGGGGTACAGGGGGACCCCGACATCCCCACGCGGGTTTCCTCAGGGTGGCGGGGGGTGGGCGCGAGGTGTGAGGGGCCCCCCGTCTCCGCAAAGGGCCCCCCCCACTGCTTCCCAGTTGCCCCCCAGTGCTCTCCCAGTTTCCCCCCCACACCCTGGTCCTTCCTGCCGGTACCCGCAGCCCCCGGGGGACACCCTCCCCCCCCCCCCGCAACGATGCTGCTACCAGAGGCGTGAGGCCCCAGCGCATCCGGTACTGGGTGCTCTGGGGGGTTACTGGGGGGTTACTGGGGGGTACTGGGAGGGTACTGGGAGGCTCTGGAAGCCCTGTGTCCCCCCCAGGCCCGCAGCAAGGCCACGGGCGAACTGGCCGCCATCAAGGTTGTCAAGATGGAGGCAGGTGAGGGCCCCCCCCCCCCCCGGAGCGGGGGACCCCGAGACCCCCCCAATACCCCAAACACCCCTTGGGGCCCCCCAATACCCCTTGGGACCCCTTAATACCCCCCGGAACCCCCCCAATGCCGCCTGACGCCCCCTAAATCCCCCCCTCCAGCTCTTTTGTGGGGATGACGAAATGTCCCGAGCCCCCCCAAACCCCCTCGGGGTGCTCTTGGGACACCCTGGGACACCCCAGGACCCCCCCAATACCCTTGGGACCCCTTTGCGATGCTCTGGGACACCCTAGGCCCCCCCCAAAACAGTTTGGGAACCCCTGGGACCCCCCCTGGAACCCCCCCCCAATACCCCTTGGGACCCCCTGGGACACTCCAGGACCCCCCAAATACCCCTTGGGACCCCTTGAGATGCCTTGGGAACCCCCCTGGGACCCCCCCCAGAACCCCCCAATACAGTTTGGGACCCCTTGGGACCCCCACAGGATCCCCCCAATACCCCTTGAGAACCCCTGGGACCCCCCTGGAACCTCCAATACAGTTTGGGACCCCCTGGGACCCCCCCCAGGACCCCCCCAATACCCCTTGGACCCCCTGCAATGCCCTGGGACCCCCCAATACCCCTTGAGACCTCCTGGATGCCGTGAGACCCCCCAATACCCTTTGGGACCCCCTGGAACACCCCAAGACCCCCTGGGACCCCCCCTGGGACCTCTGGGGGTGCCCCCCTTTGCCCCCCCCCCCCCCCCAAAACCCTTTGCCCCCCCCCCAGACGACGACCGCGCCACGCTGCAGCAGGAGATCCTGATGGTCCGGTCCTGCAGCACCCCAACATCATCGCCTACTTCGGCAGCTACAGCTGGTGAGGGGCCCCCAAATCCCCCCCCCCCCCAAAAACACCCCCCCCCAAATCCCCCCAACCCCCCCAAAACCCCCCACCCCCCCAAATCCCCCCCAAATCCACCCGCCAAATCCCTCAAATTCCCCCCAAACCCCATCAACCCCTTCTCTACACCCCCCACTGCCCCCCCCGACACCCCCCGTCTAACCCCTGGTGCCCCCCCCCCCCGTACCCCAAAATCCCCCCCCCCAGCCCCATTAACCCCTTCCCCCCCCCCGCGCAGGTGCAACAAGCTGTGGATCTGCATGAGCTGTGTGGGGGGGGGGTCTCTGCAGGACATCTACCACGGTAATGGGGGGGGACCCCCCGATTTTGGGGGTTCCCCCCATTTTTTTGGGGGGGTACAGAGCCTGCCCCCCCCCCCCCCCCCCCGCCGCTAAACCCCTCTCCCCACAGTGACGGGGCCCCTCTCCGAGCCGCAGATCGCTTATGTGTGTAGGGAGACCCTGGAGGTGAGTGGCCCCCCCCGGACCCCCCCGGGGACCCCCCCCCGGACCCCCCCCACCCCCCCCCAGGGCTGACCCTCATCCTCATGCTCCCAGGGACTCTCCTACCTGCACTCCCAGGGCAAAATTCCACCGGGACATCAAGGTAGGGGGGGACAAAAAGGGGGGGGGGGGCATATTTTGGGGAGGGGGGTGACACACATTGGGGGGGGCATCACACATGGGGGGTGGCCGGGGGGGTCCTGCTGACCCCCATCTTGTCACCGCAGGGAGCCAATATCCTCATCAATGACAGCGGGAGGTGAAAGCTGGGTGAGTGGGGGGGGGCGAGGGGGGGGGAACGGGGGGGCTGTGGGGGGGCTGTGGGGGGCAATGGGGGGTTGGGGGTTAAAAGGGGGGGGGGCAGGCGGTGTTGGGGAGCCCCCTCGGATGCCTGGAGGAGCAATGGTGGGGGGGGGTGCTGGAGCTCAGATACCTGAGTCCCCTCCCTTTTTGGGGGGGGGGGCTTGGGGGGGTCTAGGCCCTGGGGGGGGGGGTCTGAGGGCCCCCCAATTCTCTCCCCCCCCCCCCAGCCGATTTCGGGATCGCGGCGCAGATCAGCGCGACCTTCGCCCGGCGCATGTCCTTCATCGGCACCCCCGTATTGGTGAGGAGGGGGGGGGCAAGATTTTGGGGGGGGGGGTGTCTTGAGGGTTTGGGGGGTCGAACCTCGTGCCCCCCCCCCTCCAGGATGGCCCCCGAAGTGGCAGCGGTGGAGCTGAAAGGGGGGTACAACGAGCTCTGCGACGTCTGGTCGGTGGGGATCACCGCCGTCGAGCTGGCCGAGCTGCAGCCCCCCATGTTCGACGTGCACCCCCCTGCGGGTAAGCGGGGACCCCCCACACCCCCCCAGCACCCACAAGTGGGGAGGGGGGGGTCCCCCTGACACGCCCCCCCCCCCCACCCCTCCCCAGGGTGCTGTTCCTCATGTCCAAGAGCGGGTACCAGCCCCCCAAACTGAAGGACAAGACCAAGTGGTGAGTGGGGGGGGGGGGGGGGGGGATTTGGGGGGCGACATCAGGGCCCCCCCCCCGTGAAGTGGGGGGACCCTCAGTTCCCCCCCTCTCCCAGGTCCCCCCCCTTCCACAACTTCGTCAAGGTGACGCTCACCAAGAACCCCAAGAAACG